>NC_047095.1:16165163-16465163 GCF_902459505.1 Geotrypetes seraphini | reverse complement strand
ATCCCTAGCGGACTAGGTCCTTTAAGGCTCTTATGTAGATGATTTACTTTTATGTGGATGGAATTATTTTATGTGGATGATTTCAGTGTACCTTTGGAACTTTGATACTTTCAAATAAAGTCCATTTAGGAACATCGTCACTCCACAGAGGGTTTTTTTTTTGTTTTATTTAAGAAAAATGGCCATATACTAATGACATTAGCACACAGCATTAATGAAATAAATAGAAAACTGAGGTTTTATGGCCACACTAACAATGACCTTAGCACATGGAAAAGACCTGCATATGGGCACGCTAAGTCCATTTTTATCACAACTTAGTAAAAGGACCCCTAAATGATTGTGAACAGCATTGATATTGATATCCACAAATTTATTTATGATCAAAATCAGTGGTGATCCATCAATTATGAAGAGCAGCTGGTATCTGGTAAGGGAAGGAAAATAGAGACTAGCAAACATTTTGGTCTTGAACTTTTATGCAAGGTGTAATTTTTAACTGATAAAGGCGATAGAGTTTATTATTCACTTTTTCTAAAAAAGATATTTTCCTGAGTTGGCAGAAGGTTGGCACCATCTGTGGATTTCTCAACTAGGATGCTATAAGGCACACAACTTATGCATGTTCTAATTAATCTTTCACACCTCAGTGTCTAATATTCTGAATGGGAAGGGAACACCATAAATAGAATTAAATTCTGGGTACAAAGAGGTAAGCGCAAATGTAACTAGATATAGCATCAAGCAAAAAAAATGTAAATACATAGATGACAATTGTGACAAAAATATCTAATATAAAATAAATCTTAACCTTTCTGATTTACCATCTTGCTGTATTTTAATAAAGGTAAGAGTGGCCTAGTAGTTAGAATAGGGTTACCATATGGCTCCAGAAAAAGGAAGACGGATGCAGTGGGAGTGGGCTAAGACTCTGGTTGGCTAAGGTGCCTAAGGCTTCTCCTAAGGGAGAGGCCTTAGGCATCTGAGACAATCAGAGCCTTAGGCCCCTCGGCGGTGCATCCCATAATGCACCAAGAAGGGGAAGGCTCTCCATGTTGGAGTGGCGGGCTAACTGGCTGGAGGGTGTGAATATCTCTCTGGCCAGATATTCAACTGAAAGGTACAGGGGGTTAGGGGGTAGAGTTAGGGTCATGGGTGCCTTGAGGGGGATGTCAGAGGAGGGTTTGGGGGGATTCGAGTTTGGGGAGATTGGCAGCAGGAGGGAGTGAGCATCCCTCCTGCCCAGATAACTTTGTACGTGGGGGTTCGAGGGTTCTGGAAGGAGGGAGAGGGCATTCCTCCTGCCGACTGACTTCACAGAGGGGTTCAGGGGTTCCCTGCCACACCCGCTCAGCTGATCTCAGCAGGGGGGTTCCCTTGCTTCAATCAGCTGATGGCAAGGGATCAGGCACAATTCTCTAACCGGCACCTGTGTCATGGGTGCTGGTTAGATAATCAAGCTGGTTAGGCAGGGTTGGGCGTCTAATCCTTAGGGCAGATGTGATTCTATATAGGACGCCAGTGTGTGATTCTCAGCCGCTTCTTAGGCGACTGCAAAAAAACGGCATCGTATACAGAATCAGGCCCTTGGGTTATAAAATACTTTGAGGGCTAATATTCCTCCCATGATGGTAAGTGGTTTGTAAGTTGCTCCCAGATATAGGCTGAATAACCTTTGATATTCAATGTGTCAGAGCATAGAATCAAACCCTCAGTGCTGTTGCAGCTTCCTAATATAAATAAGGTGACCATACGTCCCATTTTGAACTGGACTATCCCGTTATTACATCGCCTATCCCATTGTCCCCCAGGCACTACTTCAGGACGCCGAAATGTCTCGTTTTCAGTAGTGAGGGTGATCTAATAACAGGACGGTCCCGTCTTGAACCCTGGAAGAGCTGGGGACATGGCTTTTTTTATCCGCTGCCACCATTCGCGATCCTGTCCCACTCTTTCTGACTTCTCACCTCCATTCTTGTTCCTGCACTTGCTCTTGGTTTCGCCGCGCCGCCCCTTGGAGTCGCACTCTCCTTTGTAAGTGGCTGGCCCAGAAGCATTCTCTCCAACATCAGAGTTCACGACGGAGAGAGAACATAAGAACATAAGAAATTGCCTCCACTGGGTCAGACCAGAGGTTCATCGTGCCCAGCAGTCCGCATCCGCGGCTGCCCATCAGGTCCATGACCTATCAGGTTTTCTTGATTTAGCCCTATATCCCCTTATTTTTCTATCTATATTCTTTCTATACCCTATCTACCTCTATCTGTACCCCTCAATCCCCCTATCCTTCAGGAATCTATCTATCCATTTTGAAGCTGCTTAGGCTGGGCCAGGCCATCCAGGAGTGCTGGGCCATCCACCGTCCAGGAGTGCTGTGCTATGCAGGAGTGCTGGAGCAAGGAGCAAGGTCGGAGCAGTTCCAAAGAGTCCACAAGTAAGAAGATAGGAGATGCAAGGTGGGGGATTGGACATAGTGATGCGGGGAGTGCTGTTGGGGACAAATTTTGGAGGCAGGAAGGGGGAGAAGGCTGAGATGAGTTTTCATATGGTGGTGGAGAGGGAACAGAGGGGATGCAGGGTGGGGGGATGTTGGATATAGTAGTGAGGGGAGTGCTTCTGGGACAAATGTTGGAAGGCAGGGAGGAGGAGAAGGCTGAAATGAGTTTTCATATGGTGATGGAGAGGGAACAGAGGGGATGCAAGGTGGGGGGATATTAGACATAGTGATGCGGGGAGTGCTGCTGGGGACAAATGCTGGAAGGCAGGGAGGGGGGAGAAGAATGAGATGAGTTTTCATATGGTGGTGGAGAGGGAACAGAGGGGATGCAGGGTGGGGGGATATTGGACATAGTGATGCAGGGAGTGCTGCTGGGGACAAATGCTGGAAGGCAGGGAGAGGGGAGAAGAATGAGATGAGTTTTCATATGGTGGTGGAGAGGGAACAGAGGGGATGCAGGGTGGGGGGATATTGGACATAGTGATGCGGGAAGTGCTGCTGGGGACAAAGGAGCAGTTCAACAAGGGGACAAATGCTGGAAGGCAGTGAGGGGAAAGGGGCACAAATTCAGGACATAGGAAGGAGGGAGGAAGGAAGGAAGATCTGCTGTCTATATTTTGCACTGTATTTGTCTATTTTTCTATAGTTGTTACTGAGGTGACATTGCATATTTTAAAGTCATGTGCCTTGACCTCTTTGAAAATAAAACAAATATAAATGATAATTAACATTTTCTCTGCATACAGTGTGCTTTGTGCTTTTTATAATTTTATGGTTACCATTATGAATTAATAAGATAGTGTGTGTACATGAAAAATTAATGGAAGAAATTGGGGGTGGGGTTAGGGCGGGATTGGGGGCGGGACTGAAAATTAGTAGCTGTGCCCTTTTGAGTAAAACAATAAATGGTCACGTTAAATATAGACAGTGTTCCTCTGAAGAAGCCTCCAGACAAAATGAGGAGCCATTATTCTTAAAATTTTCTGCTATAACCCACTGCTGGATAGAGCTGCACTAGAATTCTGTACAATGTATGACTGGCTGCTATAGAGTGGTACACTTCCAGCTATCAAGACTGCGGCTGAGACTATAAGGAGATCACTTGAATGGATAAATGCATTTTACAGCTTATTTGCTATTGCTGATCTTTCCATTTTTGAATAGAAACATAGAAACATAGAAAAAAGCAGCAGAAAAGGGCTATAGCCCACCAAGTCTGCCCATTCCAAGTATCCCCTCCCCTGAATTTACTTCCTTAAAGATCCCACGTGAGTATCCCATTTTCTCTTAAGATCCGTCACGCTGCTGGCCTTTATCACCTGGAGTGGGAGTCTGTTCCAATGATCCACTACTCTTTCGGTGAAGAAGTACTTCCTGGAGTCGCCATGAAACTTCCCTCCCCTGATCTTCAGCGGATGCCCTCTGGTGGTCGAAGGTCCCATGAGCCAGAAGATATCATCTTCTGACTCGATGCGTCCCGTGATGTACTTATATGTTTCAATCATATCTCCCCGTTCTCTTCTTTCCTCAAGTGAGTACAGCCGCAATTTTTTAAATCTTTCTTCATACGTGAGATCCTTGAGCCCCAAGACCATCCTGGTGGCCGTTCACTGAACCAACTCGATCCTCAGCACGTCCTTTCGGTAGTGTGGTCTCCAAAACTGAACACAGTACTCCAAGTGAGGCCTCACCATGGCTCTGTACAACGGCATCATAACTTCAGGTCTCCTGCTGACGAAACCTCTGCAGATACACCCCATCATTTGTCTTGCCCTGGAGGAAGCCTTCTCCACTTGATTGGCAACCTTCATGTCCTCACTAATGATCACCCCTAGGTTGCGTTCCGCCGTGGTCCTAACCAAGGTCTCACCATTTAGTACATAAGTTCTACGCGGGTTTCTCTTACCCAGGTGCATTATCTTGCATTTTTTAGCATTAAAGCCTAGCTGTCAAGTAGTTGACCATTGTTCCAGCAACAGTAAGTCGTGTGTCATATTATCAGGTAATAAGCTTTTGTCTACTATGTTGCAAAGTTTGGCGTCGTCGGCGAACAGTGATACCCTTCCTCTAAGTCCTTGCATCATATCTCTTATGAATAAGTTAAATAGAATCGGGCCCAGGACCGAGCCCTGCGGCACTCCACTGATCACGTCCGATGCTTCGGATGGGGACCGTTCACCACCACCTTCTGAAGTCTACCGCTCAGCCAATCCCCAACCCATGTAGTTAGAGTGTCTCCTAATCCTATCGATTTCAGCTTGTTCAGTAATCTTCGATGAGGGACGCTATCAAATGCTTTACTGAAGTCCAAATGCGTTAACCGCAGCTCCAATTAAACTGGCAGGGCATAATTGTGGAGACCAGATATTTTAAATTGCACATGATGGTTGTGAACACAACTTTGAAATTGTTTTGAAACACAAATTGAGCACATGTGGTGCCACATTCCATGGAAATTAATTTTGCTTGGTTTGGATATTTTCTCCAAGAAGTTCTGATAGCTAAGTAATTTTTGAATTTCCTATTTAGTGTTTCTTTGATTGCTTTTTTGGTAAAAAAATATTTTTGGGATAATATTCATTTGGGATAAGGGACATGTTCTATAAATGGTGTCCCGGTTGTAGGTGGCGGTAGGCATCCTATTGCTGTCTAATCAGCCAATTGGGACACACATTTTCTGAAAAAAAACAACCAATGGCAGATCGACTAGGGAGGCATCTAGGGATACTTCAGCTCGCACAAGGCTGGGCGTGGGCGTGATTTCGCCTGGAAGTGACCACAATAGGCGCCTGAAATGTAGGCCATTGAAATGCTGGCCTACATTTCAAATAGACATGGCCGCTAAACTGATTGTGGCAAGGATTTCTCCCTGCCGTGATCATTTGAGCGACTGCAGCAGAGAACCCTGGAACCCCACCGCAAGTCATCCGACAGGAGGAATGCCCACTCCCTCCTGCCACCACCCCCAAACCCCATCCACACACTGTCTGCCCATTCCCTCCTGTAGGAACCCCTGAAAGAAACCCTGGCAGGAGGGATGCCCAATCCCTCCTGCCGCCACCCCCCTACCCCACAACATCCCTGGCAGGAGGTATGCCCACTCCCTCCTGCTGGACCCCCTGAAGACATGCCCCCACCCCCTACACTGACCCCCCACAAGCCCACCCGGACCTCCCCAGATTTATTTCTAGCAGACCAGCCAGAAGGATGCGTACTCCCTCCAGCTGGCAGGCCCACCTCCACAGAATAACTGGCCTTCCCCTTCCTGATGCATCCTGGGATTAATCAGGGAGTGGCCTAAGGCCCTGATTGGTCCAGGCACCTAAGACCCACCCATAAGAGTGGCCTTAGATGTCTGGGCCAACCAGAATCTTAGGCCTCCTTTAGGCCAAAAACTCTGATTGGCCAGATACCTAAAACCCCTCCCATGCTTAGTAATTGCCCGGGATAATTTGCCTCAACTTTTACCTTTGTTGCAACCTCTCTATCGGGATTCCCTATCTTCTCTGTTTTAATAATAAGTAGTTCAGAGTGAGGTATCTTTTAGAAAAAGACATTGAAGTTACCTATTTAATTCTGTCTACCTTTTCCACAACAGGTAAATACCAGTGAAGTTTTCTTTACCTGAGCAGGTCCTGTCTCAGCACCTCTCCATGATATAGGGAGATTTTTAATTAGTAACATTTTATTTACCCAAAGACAGTTAGCAAAGATAACTTTGTAATGTACAATATATTGACTGTGTACATTACCAAGAATTTTTGGTGGTTTTGTTTTGTTTTTGTTTTTTGCTTTATTCATTTAATCTCTTTCTCATAGAACACATTTGGGTTTCCTGCTTTTCATCCTAATCCATTGAAAATTCCATTTTATCAGACTATCGTAAGAACTCAGGCTAAGAAAGATCAGGTGGGTCAATAAATCTATGTCATTTTTGCTATCGTACTGACACAAGTTATCTGCCAATTTCATATGATATGCTGCTTATTATTCTGATATATCCCACTAAACAGAAGTTATGGGGCTAATAACAGGGATAGGCATCAAGAAAATGTTCATTTTGTGTCACTTCCCATGTCATGTATTTGATTTTTTTGTTTTATTCATTTGTTTGGCCACTTTTACCATTTGAGTTTCTGATAATATTACACTTTTTTGGAATAATATGCATTACCCCCCTAATTCTACTGTAGAAAGTTGCATGTCTAAATTTGTGACTAGCATGCATATTTGCACATACAAGTAATACAGTACAATAAGGTCAGTTGTGTGCATAACTTAGGAATAAGCTGATAATTGATACTAATGAGCAACATGCTATAATTGACCTTAATTGTTGCTAATTGGCACCCATTAGTAGTTACATGACTGCCCTTAATCACTATTCTGTAATTTGTGCACTCAAATTGTAGAGCATACAACTTCAAGGGAGACATGAACCAGCAAAGGGCAAGTCAGACGATTGTGAATGAGATCTATTTGTATGCATTGTTTCTGTTGTATGCAAATAGATCTCATGCATATTCATTTGGGAAATCCTAAAAATCCGACCTGGTGAGGGCCGAGGTTAGACACCCCTGATTTATACCAGTCATTAAGCTGGCGTAAGGGCTTGTGTCTAAAGTTTAAGCATGGAAATTCTGACTTAAATGCTAGCATGCTATAACAGCAATTGCACGTACGATTGTTATAGAGTTTGTGTTTAGCACGTCTCATCCTAGTGCTTACATTGTGGTTACTTTTTGAGAACTTATCCCACTGGAAGGAGGGTGCACTATTTTCTCATGTTTGCACATGGATGGAGGTTCTATTGTTGGTAAATAATGTGTGTTCTTTGTGAAACAGTGTACGCTATTATCAATAAACAAAACCCCCCCAACAAAATGTGTTTTTAAAAAATTTCTGCTTGTTTTCTGCTTGACATAAAGGAGCTCATTTTCAAAGCACTTAGACACACAAAAATATTATAGAAACCTATGGCTCTTTGTATATCTAAGTGCTTTGAAAATTAACCCCAAAATGTTGTTGATATTTTCTAAGACATTGCAGATAACCCGTTCTTAGCTGTTACAGGAAACAATTGACCTGCTATTCTAAAGCACATATTTACAGTAGATAGCAACGTGTGCTATCCAGATATGTACCACTAATTAATAATAATAATAAATTTATTTTTATATACCGCCATACCCGAGAGTTTTAAGCGATTCACAACAATTGGATAAGATACAAACAGTACAAGTTATTTAAAAAGACAGCAATTGAAGGCATCTAGTGGAAGAAATACATAAATTATAAAATGCATGCAGTATAAAAGAATGTGGAGAATTTTACAAAGCAAGATAAAAATATAAAAAAGTATTAAGACCCTGGCCTATTAAATAATTGAGTTTTTATCTGTTTTCTAAAATTCAGCTAAGAAGAGGCTTCTAACGCACACCGGGCAAGCTAAATATTTAATTTAGCTGCCTGGAAGGCAAAGATTCTTTCACAAAACCTTTTATACTGGCAAAATTTTACTGAGGGATAGGCGAACAGTTGTAATCTTCGAGAGCTCTTGTTTGTATAACTCAGATTAAAATGAGAGTTTAGTTAACTCGGAAGCATACTGAATGTGATTTTATAACAGAAACAAGAAAACTTGAACAGAACTCTGGATTCAAATGGCAGCCAATGGAGCTTTTGATAGGAGGGGGGTGATATGTTCCCATTTCTTTAGGCCATAAATAAGACGGACAGAAATCTTTAGTGGCATCATATGGATTATGCTGCTGAAAATTATTGCAGACCACCCCACTGCTTTCTGGATAGCACTGGGAGAGCAAGGGCGATCCGCAGAATTATGTAGGGCTCTTTTTTACGAAGGTGCGCTAGGGCCTTAACGTGCGGAATAGTGCACGTTAAATTGCCGCGTGCGCTAGCCACTACCACCTCCTTTTGAGCAGGCGGTAGATTTTCAGCTAGCGTGCGCTAATCCGGTGTGTGCGATAAAACCGCTAGCGCACCTTCGTAAAAGGAGCCCTTGGTTAATGATGATATTTAGCTCACTAAGGATTGAATTCTTTATGTTGCGCCTCAAACATCCGTGCGGAAAAAAAAGGACTATTAAAGTTAGCCGCGGTGCATAGAATAGCGCTTAGGCCCAGGAACTGCGACTAAATTTAGGTGCAGCCATTTGTACCAACATTAGTACAAATGCTGATAGCTAAATTTAAACATTGATGCCCTTATTCTATAATTGCTTTCCTAACGTAAAGGAACACCCCCCAATCTGCTCACAACTCGTCCTCCTTTTTGACTCTCTTGTAAAATTTAGATTCAGATCCCGCGCCTAAATGTACACATGTAACTTGTAATTGATTCTGCTTAGCACCAATTATTGCTCATTAAAATGCCAATTATCTGCACTAATTTCAATTAAATTGCACATGCAATCTAGGTACTCAACCAAAATTGTGCACACAATTTTTAGCACTGTCTGAACTTTATCTGATTTGCTATCTGGACAGTGTGCTGAATATCATCGCTATTCAGACAGTGCTAGCAATTACCAAAGAATCTGCTTCAGATCTCAACAGATAGACTATGCAAACAGAATATTGCACCTCGGTCATACACAAAACACAGACAGACCCACACCAAATAAAAACACAAGGGATCACAAATTAGAATTCCAAGAAGTTAGCCTTCTTTCTTCCAAATTCCACCCTCTTTGGTGTAACATTTTGTTCCTATAGGGGTAGGTTGCATCATAAATAAGGCCACAGATCAGTGGCGGGCAGTTTGTGACTCATTGCTGCTGTTAGTGACCTCAAGAAGGCAAGCTGAGATAGATCAGGGGGGAGGTTGGCAGACCATGGAGGGGAAGAAGAAATAAAGGAAATTCTGGACCACAGATGGAGGGATGGACGGAGATGCCTGACCACAGCCAGTATGTGTGTGTGTGTTGGGGGGGGGAGGAATGGAGGGGCTGAAATTGGACTGTAGACAGGGAGTGGAAGATGACAGACAGTGGGGAGGCATGCCATGGGGTTACGAATATAAGTACAGTCAAACCTTGGATAGAGAGTAACGTGGTTTACGAGTGTTTTGCAAAACGAGCAAAACATTTTCTTAAATTTTAACTCGATAAACGAGCATTGTCTTGCAGTACGAGCACATATACATGCATCACATCAAATACGCGCAATATATGCATGTCGCATCACTGATCGTGTCTGAACATAATACATGCGCCGGCAGTTCAGGCGCGCACAACATATGCACATCTGAACGTAATAAAAGCATCACGCCCAATTCACCTGCAGTGTAGTGAGCGTTCGAAATGAGTGAGATTTTGCAATACAAGTACGTACAGTACTGTATTTTCTATTAACGTTTTTGGGATGTGGAATGAATCGTCCGAGTTTCCATTATTTCCTATGGGGAAATTCGCTTCGATATACAAGCGCTTTTGATTACAAGCATGCTTCTGGAATGAATTATGCTCGCTAACCAAGGTACCACTGTACTCACAACTGAGGTCAGAGAGCAGCAGGCAGACAGGCCTGAGGGCAACAAGTACAGGCCTCAGATCACGGCAGCAGCAATCACTGGATCTAGACAGCAGCAACTGCAACAAAGCAATACACGTACAGCATGCCTTGTGCCTGGCTCTTGGTCTTCGCTCACTGCTCATTTGCAGGGCTCTTCAGAAATGAGAAATTGGAAATGTTTTTTTCTCTTTTAATTGGCTGCCTCCAAGTGATGCTGTTTCATGAAACGTGCCTTTTGAGGCCTCCGTCCTTTCTGTGCCAATGTGTTTACCCTGCGTGGGTACCCAATGCCAAACTACCCTTCCTGAGGTCATAATGAGATAAATTGACTGCCAGTTGAGCAAATTTACATCTTTCAAAATATAAATTCCTTTTTATGTAAGGATACATATGTGGACCATTGAACCGAGTATACATTTGGCTCCATACAATGTATTTCACTCCTATGCAAGTTACAGTTGTCCCTGATAATTTTGGAAAAACAATGGAAAATGAGTTCTTATTCTGTAAATAAATACTTTTCTGTCTTTGTAGAGAAATGTCTCTTCTGAGAAAGGCAACTGTTACTCTGAGAACCTGCTCAGTCAGCCATCAGAGAATAAGAGGGAACTGATCCCGCCAGAAAGTCACGTCACATTGGGCCACGTGCTGCATGTTATGAGGGAGGATTTGAAGCAAGGAAAATACACAAGCAGGTAGCTCTTTTAAAGTCTTCTGAAAATATGAATATTTCAGAGAAAAGTTTGCTTCCAGATCCTCTGGGAGAGTTGTGCATGCTGTACTTTAAGAACATAAGAGTTGCCACTGCTAGGTCAGATCAGTGGTCCATCGTGCCCAGCAGTCCGCTCCCGCGGTGGCCCCTAGGTCAAAGACCAGTGCCCTAACTGAGACCAGCCCTACCTGCGTATATTCCAGTTTAGCAAGAACTTGTCTAACTTTGTCTTGAATCCCTGGAGGGTGTTCTCCCCTATAACAGCCTCTGGAAGAGCATGCCAGTTTTTCACCACTCTCTGGGTGAAGAAGAACTTCCTTACGTTTGTACGGAATCTATCCCCTTTTAACTTCAGAGAATGCCCTCTCATTCTCCCTATCCTGGAGAGGGTGAACAACCTGTCTTTATCTACTAAGTCTATTCCCTTCAGTATCTTGAATGTTTCGATCATGTCCCCTCTCAGTCTCTTTTCAAGTGCGAAGAGGCCCAGTTTCTCTAATCTCTCGCTGTACGGACTGTCTCTCTCCAGTGGCATGCTGATACTCCAATCACTGTTTGTTTTGACGCATCACAGAAAGAAGTTTCTGAAATGTTTGTTGAGCCACCCTTTCCTTACCTGCATGGGTATTTTCTCTTCTTTTTCTTTTTTTGCTGCCTAGGCTTGCGATTTAAATTATGTCAGGGAGATCTCATCCTGTCTACTTTCCCTTCATCCAAACATCCATTATCATTTTAGATGCTTTCATTTCTATTTTCCACAGTATATTTTTCAATAAATACCTGTATGGAAAACTAGATGTGTACATATGGAATAAAAAAATTTGGGGGGAAGATTAAATATAATATGAATTCACGAAAAACAACAAAAATACTTAAGAATTCAATACTAATAAAATATTCAAAATTTTATTAGTATTGAATTCTTAAGTATTTTTATTCATATGGAATAGCTATCATAAAAAATATTACTGTTTTTAATCATTATACCTATGTGTAATTAATGTATACCTATGAAAGATCTTTTCTGCAGTCTTTTGTTTCTCTCTCTCCTCTCTCTTTCTCCTTTCCTCGCTCTCTTTTCTTCTCTTCCACAGTTTTATTTATCTTCTTACTTCCTCTCCGGTTCCTCTTCCTGTCCTCCTACTTAGTTTCTCTTCCCTTCCTCAGTCAATTCGCCTTCCCATGATTATTCATCTTAGGGTCTTTCTGCAGAATGACAGTCAATTTTTTTAATAGCAGGCATTTTATACAATTTGTGCCTTGTATATTTCCCATTGCATAAAAATAATCATCACCTTTAACAGAGCCCCCCCCCCCAATATATTTTACTTTCTAAAGATGTGGCTTTTTTTTCAATGTGCTCAAGTACTATATATTACAATGAGTTGAATTCATGCCGATATTGTAGGTAAATGGTGACTTTACCCCCCCCCCTGAATAGCGTCTTGCAAAGCTAAGTACTTTTAGCATTTATATCAAATTATTTCTTTAAATGGTTTATAAGAATATATACTGGATCCAATGATGAGTGGGAGCATAAAGCCCAGCACAATGAGACAGTTTGAGTGCGTGGTGGCCCGCTGAGGACCAGTGAAAATAATTATTAAATAAGACATTGGTGAATGAAGTACGGCAAAACTGTGGGATAACTTCTTACCAGTGGCGTACCAAGGGGGGGGGCGGGGGGTGCGGTCCGCCCTGGGTGCCAGCCCTAAGGGGGTGTTCCCGGCCTTGCCGTTCAGTTCCCCCCCCGAAGGACCGCTCGCCCCACTGACCTTCCTGCACCACCTATGAAGCAGCCCGCAGCAGGATCGCGACGTCAGTGATCCCTGCGCTGCTTGAGCGCTGCTTCCTGTGCCACGGTCCCGCCCCTCCTCTGACATCAGAGGAGGGGCGGGACCACGGCGCAGGAAGCAGCGCCTAAGCAGCGCAGGGATCATTGACGTCGCGATCCTGCTGCGGCTGCTTCATAGGTGGTGCGGGGAGGCCAGGGGGGCGAGCGGTCCTTCGGGGTGGGTCGGGGCATCAGGCCTTCAGGGTGGGGCGGGCGGGCGGGCAGGCAGGCTTTCAAGGGGGAGGGGGGTGATAGGCAGGCAGGCAGGCCTTCAAGGGGGGGGGGAGGCAGGCCTTCAAGGGGGGGGACAGGCCTTCGGGGTGTGTGCAGACCTTCAAGGGGGGGGCAGGCAGGCCTTCAAGGGGGGGGACAGGCCTACAAGGGGGTGGGACAGGCCTTCAAGGGGGGGACAGGCCTTCGGGGGTTGGGTGTAGGCCTTCGGGGGGGGTGCAGGCCTTTGGGGGGGTGCAGGCCTTCAAGGGTGGGACAGGCCTACAAGGGGGGGGACAGGCCTACAAGGGGGGGGACAGGCCTTCAAGGGGAGACAGGCCTTTGGGGGGGTGCAGGCCTTTGGGGGGGTACAGACCTTCAAGGGGGTGCAGGCCTTCAAGGGGGGGACAGGCCTACAAGGGGGTGGGACAGGCCTTCAAGGGGGGTGCAGGCTTTCAAGGGGGACAGGCAGACCTTTAAGGGTGGACAGGCCTTTGGGAGGGACCCTGGTTTAGAAGTACACGGAGGGAAGGGGGTGTTCAAAGAGACGTGCATATGCCAAACTTTGGGGGGGGAAGAAATAATGGGTCTGAAAATAGAGGAGAGGGAGAGAGATGATGGACCATGGGATTTAGGGAGGGAGAGAAGGAACAGAAAGGGAGAGAAATTGGACACAAGGGATGGTGTGGAGGAGAGATAGAGATACTGGATAGGAGGGTAATTGGGAAAAGAAAGGGAGAGATGGTGGACTCTGGGGTGGTGGGGAAGGAGGGAGAGATTCCAGATGAAAGGGTAGTTAAGAAAAGGTGGATCTGTGGAGGGAGATGAAAAAAAGGAAAGATACCAGACTTCCTGGGGAGGGAAGGGAAATGGAAAGGGAGGACAGAGTTGGCAGATGGATGGTTAGCATGCAGAAAGAAGAAAGAAGGAGACCCTGGCAAGCAAGTTATCAGAAGAAAACCAGAGCCTTGGACCAACAAGATTTGAAATATAACCAGACAACAAAAGGTAGAAAAATTAATTTTATTTTCTGTTTTGTGATTACAATATGTCAGATTTGAAATGTGTATCCTGCCAGAGCTGGTGTTGGACTGCAAACGTGAGCTAGGATTTAACAGAGAGAGGAAAAGTCATTTTTGTTTCTTTATTTTATTTACACCACAGTGCCAGTGTGGTTAGGAGAAGCCAAAGGGAGTGAAAAAGCTATAAAACCCACCAGGAGTTTTGAAAAAAATAACCCAACTGGGCAGGAAAATCGAATTGAAAAACCAATTCAATAGGCTGAATCGAATCGAAATTTTTTTTCCTGAATCTGGCAGCATTAGTTTGCGCTACTGTCTTAGACTTTAGGATCTGGGATTGGGGAGAGATGGCATCCTCAGTACTTTATAATGCAAGTGAAACGAGGATTTGGTCAGACTTTTGAAGGGTCTGTAGAAAAAAAATATTATATAGGCCGGGGACATGTGACAGCAGGAAATGGGAACTTTTTTTCCTTCTATTTTTGTGAATGGAAAGGTTGAGGATGTCAGAGAGTTCAGTTAAAATATGTGCTTTATAAGAAAATATAATAATGTGTTTTATAAAGTTTATAGCATAGCTGGCCTACCCAGTGAGGTGTTCCTAGTGGTGGTGGTGGCAGCGTGTCAATGTGTTGAGAGGAAGAGGTAGTCTGGGAAATTCTGCTGAGCAAACTCCGGGCCCATTTCCACCCCCCAGTTAGTCCACTCCACTAAACTGGTTCACACACTGAGTGGGTCTTTGGGTGTTGTTTTGGGATCTCTTCCAGTGGTTTATCAGTATCTCCTTCTGGTCCAAGGAAGGAAACTTTGTTATCCTTAGCATTGACCTACAGAATATGTTTGTAACAGCGCTGCTTGTGTGGCATTAGGCTATGTAGTGATCGAAAGAAAAAAACAGACCTTTGCACATTTTTGCACTATATGGTGGGTGTATGAGGAGATTCACATTTCCTGCACAACTTAGTCCATGTGAAGTTACCTTGTGCTGTATTTGACATCTAGCAAGGTCTCTGTTTGAAAGGAAAGATCTAAACTTAAAAATGAAGTGGCCAGAAGTTTTGGTAAAAGCAGATAGTGTAGCTGGTTTTAAGAAAGATTTGGACAAATTCCTGGAGGAAAAGTCCATAATCTGTTATTAAGACATGGGGGAAGTGTCTGCTTGCCCTGGATCGGTAGCATGGAATGTTGCTACTCTTTGGGTTTTGACCAGGTATTAGGGTCCTGGATTGGCTACCATGAGAATGGGCTACTGGGCATGATGGACCATTGGTCTGACCCAGTTAGGCTATTCTTATGTTATGTTCTCATCTGTAGGGGCCTTTGTTTTCACTTCTTATTTTAATGTATTTTTTTCTGAGAACTTATCAGTGTTTTTTATAATGGGAACAAAAATGGAAGAGAATTAATGTGTGTGGGATGAGGGGGTAACTAATTTCTTCAGCTAAATAATTCAATCCACCTCAACCAGACATAGGAGAACTCACGCACCATTCACACACCCTCCAACCAAAAACGTCAAAAGAAAAAAACAGTTCGACAACCTCCTAGCCATTCGAGCTGTAACACTCGACCCCCAACTCTACAACCAATTGACATCGACCACAGACTGCAAAACCTTCAAAAAGAAATAAAAACCCTTCTATTCAAAAAACACATAAAACCGAACTAACACAATCAGAACTGTCCCAAGCATCACCTGCAACTACTCCATATGTACTTCTGATGTCATGACAATTCAGACATAATTTATGTTATGTTATGTTTGGAATATAAGAAAATTTTCACTGCCTGTTTCTATTCTGACCATTTATTCCGTTTCATGGTCATTACAAAAAATATTTTTTTACATGGGGGGGTGTCAAAAAATGATGGGCCCCGGATGCCACATACCCTAGGTACGCCACTGCTTCTTACAGCTGATTTCATTGTATTTGGATATTGTAAGCAGTGACATACCATAGGTTCCTCCATACGGTGAGTATTTAAACATGAGCGGTGCTCCGATAATCACATTTGAGCATCCGGGAAGTCTGTCCCCCAAAGCAGTGTTGAATGTGCATGGATGTTTTAAAAACTGTAGCCAATGATTTAAAAAAAAAAAATGCTTGTTGTAAAATTTAAATATTCACCTGTTACAATTTAATTACCACAAATACAACATGGAAGAAATGGCTGCATATCTAATGACCCTTTGTTTATTTTCCTGCATTTGTTTTGCAGTACTCAATTCTATTAAATAATATCTGACACTTGCTATTTACTTTGGCATCACAAAGATCTGTCGCCAAAGATTACAATTAATCCAGAATACCGCTACAAAGTAAATTTGACCATGTGACCCCTTTGCTCCTGAGTCTTCATTGGCTCCCGGTTTATCTTAGAGTTCAATTCAAATGTGCTTGTATCTTTTAAAAATTTTATATGGTATTTTTATTCCCCCTCGTTCCCTTATTATGGAACGTTTACAGATTTTCCTATGCAAGAGGCATCCAACAATTCAAACTCTCCCTTCCTTCCAGAAAAGGAATTAAAGGAGTTAAGATCTTTAGTCAATCTTTGGCTTTTAAACTTTCGCAACTATGGAATGAACTTCCATTAACTCTGAGGAGCCCCAGTCCTTTTCAATCTTTTTGTAAATTTCTAAAAACTTTTTTTATTTGCAAAACATTTCGAAAATTCATCTCTTTTCAAACTTTTGTTTCTTACTTTCTTCAGTTTTTACTTAATTGTTGTAAACCGTGTCGAGCTTCCTTTGGTTGATGACCCGAAATATAAAGTTAAGCTCTAGTTTAGTTTAATGTTTTTTCTTGAGGGTCTGATATTTGGTGGTTCCGATTCATTATTTTAAAAAATAAATAATTTCTTCAGGTTATGTGCACTGATAAATGTTGACATTCTTCCATTACAGAAAGCATATAACCATTTTATGACAGCTAGAAACCATTTCCAAGATGAGTCATCTTGTTCTGCAGTCATATTTCTCAGCTGCTTTAAGGCTTTTAGCTCTGTTTCCCTCTTCAATGTGTACCTGTGGTGTGCGATTATAATATAACATTGCAAATCCTGTCAGTCTTTATTGCTTAAGCAGATTACCATAAAATCTTCAGTGCTTCAGTCTTACAATGACATGATCCGGGTGCTTACACTATCAGTGTGTTGTTATCTGCCTCAGAGATGCAGCTGTTCAGGAGGGCAGGTCAAAAAGTTATTCTAGATCCTTTCATAGCATCAGACATAAACTTAGTCATTTGCTAGGTGGGTAAAGTTGGTTTTGGGTTAGGTTTGGAGGGCTCCCCATACAATGTAAGGGAGTTATGTTGGGATGTGTAACTGGGACCCTTTATGTGAAGTTCACTGTAGTAACCCCTTGGGTGCCCCACTGCTCTGATGGTATGTCTCTGTGGCCAGTCTACTAAAAAGACTGGCCCCTCCTACATGGAAATAACTTGTTTTATACGTTTTTATTTTTTTATTTGTTGTTGCTGTGAAATAAGGGAAATGGCCAAAAAAGATAGACATACTAAGGGCAAACAAGTCTTTTTGAAAGAAAAAAAAAAAGATAGATGTCTGGAAGCCTTCTCTCTCTGCACTGTTCCTGCTGCAGAGAGAAGGCTTCTAGGACAGGCCTTTCAGCATTCCTAATTCTCTCCATTTTCTGCAGTACCAGACTGCCTAGGAGATTTCTTCCTAACTTGTACAGCAGCACAGAACTACTTGTGAAAATTTCAGCACAGCTTATGCCTTAGTGCAGAACCCAGTGGCGTACCAAGGGGTGGGGGGGGGAACAGGGGGCGGTCTGCACCACAAGAGCAGCAATTTGTGAACATTGTGCTGCTGACAGGATGAGAGGGGGAGAGAAATGCTGCACCTGATTAAGGAGAGGGAGGGAGGGAGAAGGAAGACTAGGGAAGAGAGAAGAAGCAAAAAAGAGATGCCAGACCATGGGGAAGGAAAGAATGGATGGAAAGGAAGGAAGGAAGGAAGAAAAGGAGATGACAGGCCATGGAGAGGGAGGAAGAGATACCAGGGTATGGGGGGGAGGGAAGGTGACAGAGATGCCAGAAAAGGGAGAAAGGAGGGTGGGAGGGAAAGGAAAGAGAGGAGATAGCAGAGCATGGAGGTGAAGGGAGAGATGGAAGGGAGGGTGAGGAGAGAAGAGGGATGTCAGGGCATGAGGGGAGGGAAGGGAAGGTTACAGAGATGTCAGACCATCGGGAAGGGAAGGAAAGGAAGTAGAGGAGATGCCACAGCATGGTAGAGGAGGGAGAGATGAAAGGGAAGGAGAGGAGATACTAGGGCATGGGGGAGGGAAAGGAAGGAAGAGAGAAAGAGGAAAAAGAAGGAAATCAGATGCCAGAGCATAGAAGGAAAGAGAGAGATGGAAGGAGAAGAGAGGAGAGAGATCCCAGGGCATGGGGGAAGGGAAGCAAATGCCAGACCGTGGGGTACATTGGAATGGAAAGGAAGGAAGGAAGGAAGGAAAGAAGAAGAAGAGAGAGATACCAGAGCATGAAGGAGGGAGTGAAGACAGAAAGGAAAAAATGGAAGGCACAGAGAAAAAGGTTGAATGCTGGATGGAATGGAGAGTAAAGAGAAGATGAGGAAAGTAGAAACCAGAGATGACAAAGGGTAGAAAAAATATTTTGTTGTTGTTTTAGAAAAAAGTAGTACTATAGCTGTATTGATAAATACCATTAACAGAAAATGGAAATAAGGTAATTTTTTTATTGGACTAATTTTAATACTTTTTTTTTACTAACTTTTGGAGACCAAAATCGCCTTCCTCAGGCAGTGGCATACCGCAGAATGGGCGGACCATTTTGTTTGTAGCTCCTAATGGGTGCTTCTCTGATCCCTTTTTATATGGGGGTGTTAAAAAATGAACAGCCCTGGGTGTTGCCTACCCTAGGTATGCTACTGGCAGAACCAGCAACGAAATTTATCCCCAACGTCCTCAGAATAGGATTGCCCAGAACTGCCCACTTTCTCCATAACTTGTACTACATAGTGCCTGACTGTGGTGGAGATTTTTTCCTGCCAGTACTGCTTCTTCCTGGTGCTGCAGAAGTTCCCAAAACTCTTCCTCTGCTGCAGGGTCTGGTCCAGGGAGGGGAGGTATGAAGCTCTAGAAAATCAGCATTGGGAATGGTGATGATAGAGAATTGGCATTGAGTGGAGAGAAGGTAAGACAGCAGTATTGGGGGAGAAGCTGGAGAAGTTTATAAATAGGTTGTCTAACAGTGACTTTTGAATGGGAAGAAGTGTCCATGTCTAAAAAGAATGAAGATTTTATCTAGACATGTTTTGGTCACGTCCAAGTTACAAAAACTTGTTCTGATTGAACAACTGACTACTGCAGGGATTAAGGCATGACCCCCTCCTTAATCCCCCAATGATGGGCATCCCTCTCCCTTGAACATGAAAATGAAAAAAACAGGCTCTGTTAGCTACAGGTATCATGGCCTTACTGAATAAGAAAGTATGCAAGTCAGAGGAGTAGTCTAGTGGTTATTGCAATGGGCACTAAACCAAGAGACATAGGTTTGGTTCAAACTGCAACTCTTAATTTTTTTTTCCCTGGAGCTCCCTCCAGGAACAGAAAAATACTAAAAGCTGAAAGACTATTGAAATTGTGTACATTCAGGTACAATAGGCATTTTTTCTGTTCCAAAAAAAATCAGCTAGAGTGGGATTTGACCCTGTGCCCCTTGGTTTATAATCCACTGCACTAACCACCTAGTGTACTCCTCTGTTCTAAGAAAGCTGCCAGGCAGAGATCCCTGTGCCTTACTTTTCCCAATTTATAATTTAAAAGTTTAAATTTGTAAAATGGTTGATCTGAAGGAAATCTAGACGGCTTTCCTCTTCAAATACTTCTATGAGATGGGACTTTTTTTTTGGATGGGGGAATGTTATGAGCAGGACATCCCAATTCTGACTTGGATGTTCTTTCAAAAATGCCCCTCCACAGTGCTTTTATAAAATAGGCTTAAGTAGGTGCTTTTGGCTACATGGACATAGCTGTCCTCTTATAACATTTGCCCCAGCATTTGCAAATCTGCCTCCTTTGTTTTGAATTGACAACTACCATTGGAAATTCTTTCATTAAAAGTCCCCGAGAAGTGTTTTCACAAATCATCAAGTTTTGCAGAATATATTCAGAAATAGAAATTGGAATGCTAAATCTCTACTCTCTGGTCTGCACATGTTCCCAATGTATGTAACTAATTTCCAGATTTCTTAATGCCCATTAAGGGTGTCAGGTCAAAAGCGCGCCGGGACAAAGGCGCACGCAGACAATTGAGCGCAGCGCGGAGGCGCGCGCCACAGAAAATTATGTTTTTACAGCTCCAACGGGGGGGAACCCCCCCACTTTACTTAATAGAGATCACGCCGCGTTGTGGGGGCATTGTGGGGGGTTGTAACCCCCCACATTTTACTGAAAACTTCACTTTTTCCCTGTTTTTAGGGAAAAGGTTAAGTTTACAGTAAAATGTGGAGGGTTACAACCCCCCAAACCCCTCCCAACTCCGGCGCGATCTCTATTAAGTAAACTGGGGGGGCTCCCCCAACAAAACCCCCTGTCGGAGCCCCTAAAAACTGTAATTTTCTTCGGCGCGTGCCTCCGTCTTGCGCTCAGTTGTCAGCGCGCGCCTTTGTCTTTCGCGGGGTTGTCTATGAACCCCCATTAAGAGTCACTTGCGAACATGTCTATGTTGTGTTTTCATAGCTGCAGCACATTACAATGAGGTTTCTTTTGCAGCCCCACGCTGCCAATCTCATTTCTTAATATATAGCCATTATTTTCTTCTTCTAGAAAGCCGTTGCACTAACCCATTGCCCTCTTTCCTATGCATGATTGCTAGGGATGCAAATGAGCGCCATACAAAACTTGTGTAAGAAATATGCCTTTGGGACCTAGCAAAAAACAAAAACCATATCTCATTGAGAGGTACTGTATATTTTATTATATAAACCAGGCTGTATATGCATTTTTGCATGGCAGTTTTTGATGAATTCTACATTAATGAGCTGCTTTGCAAGATAACACATCACGGCAACTCATTAATGCAGAACATTAGCAAACTTGGGTGCAATGAGCTGCAAAGGTTTACTGTTATCAAAGAGGAAATTTGCAAATTTACCTCCCCTTTTACTAGGCCGTGATAAAGGTTTCTACCGCGGCCCGGAGTGCTAAATGCTCAGACGCTCATAGGAAATCTATGAGTGTCGGAGCAGCATCAGAGCATTTAGCGCTCCGGGCCGCGGTAGAAACCTCTCCCGCAGCTTAGTAAAAGAGGGCCTTATTTCATAAAGGGGATCTTTATGCAAAAACAATACACCCCCAGGTTCTGTATAATACAGCCAAAGTTGCACATACAAATCTGTGCGCAATGCTAAATTGCATGCATGAATTAGTTGCTTAACAAGCCAATCAACGCCTATAATTGCCAATTATTAAGCAATTATTGGCACATGACTTTCTAAATGTATTCTATAAAGTGGTGTGTGCAAATTCTAGTGTGTGGATCTTAAAGGGGGAATTGACCAGGGAAGGAGCAAAACAAAACAAACAGGTCAAGGGCATTCGTAAAAGTTAAGTGCACTGTTATAGAATATGCCCAATCCACACACGATTGCACGATTGCACAATCCTAGCGTGCGCTAAACGCTAACACGTCCAAAGATTAACATGCATGCGTTAGCGTTTAGCGCGCGCTAATCGGTTAGCACACCTTAGTAAAAGAGGGCCTTAGTCTCAGGCATTTAGCCCTGGTTTTCATTGGCATCAATGCCCTAGGCCTAAATGTTAGTCATAAGGACAGGCATTAAAGCATGATTCTGTAAACCATGCCTAACTCTGTCGGCAGTTTATAGAATCACGTCAACTGCTGAACTTTTACCCCCTCTTTTACGAAGGCATAGCGCGGATTTTAGTACTGGCATCGGCGGTAACTGTTCCGACGCTCATAGAATTCCTATGAGCATCGGAGCAGTTATCGCCGCTGCCAGCGCTAAAAACCCGTGCTATGCCTTCGTAAAAGAGGGGAGTTAGTGCTGAATTTTTAGGCAACATACTGTATATAGAATTTGGTCCACAATGCCAAAATTCTAGCATTTCCAAATTGCTACCTAGAATACTGAATGACATGTTGAACTGCAAATAGTATGGGACAAAGCCACTTATCTGTTAGAAAATATAATACTTTATATCACTGGCAAAACCCATAATCTTTCAAAGCATTCTGCAGTATATACAATTCTCTAATAATTTTTTTTTTTTCATTTTTCTCAGATACAATGTATACTCAAAGACTACGAAGCAATAGTCCAATTCCAACTATGAAAGAATCCAAATAAATAAACCTTTAATTATGATACATTACTTATTACAGTAAAAATTGGTATTTTCTCTTCAAAAACAGAAGCACCAGTCTTGGATATACAGTAACATACAGTATAAATATTTAAGTGAAGTTTAGCAAAATACCATGTACAAACAGTTTCTGAGCACAGAACATAAAATCAGTTTATTTTTATATACATACTGAATGTTTCTTTCAAAATGGAAATAGTGGCATGCTAGTCACAAAAAAAAATCAATTATTTTTTAAATAAATGTGTCAGCTCCAACTCAATCAAAATATAACTTCCCTTTTGAATACATACACAGCTTATGGAAAGGCTTAAATAACCAAAATAAAGAAAGTTATTATACAGATGTAGAATAGTGCATATTACTTTACATGTGGTCCAGCGACTCATTGAGAAAAAAATGGATAAAAAGAAAGGAGATATTTAAGAACAACCTTCAAATACTGAAGAGATCTGCAGGGTTCTACAAATCATTAGATGGACCTGACAGTTTTCACTTCCTTGTATTTTCAATTACACTTTGTCTGTGATGAGTAGACCGTGAAGAGGGATGATGTCCAGTGCAGAGAACACGCATCGGATTCAACATCATGTGACTTCTGCAAAGGCAGTGAGGTGGTTCTAAAGATGCAAAGAATGAAAAGGATCATCTAAGACTGTTTATTATGGAGATATAACGTCACTTCCCTGCGTTTCTCATGCATCATCAGCTCAATTTTCATAACCCTACTGAGGGGCATATATAGCAAGGTGGACTACCATTAAGACATGTTATTTAACCATCTAGGGGGAAAGTTATCAACATGGGCTACTGTTAAGACATAGGCTGTTTTACTAAGGTGCGCTAATCGATTTAGCACGCGCTAAACGCTAACGCATGCATGTTAGTCTATGGATGCGTTAGCATTTAGCACGCGCTAATTCGATTAGTGCACCTTAGTAAAACAGGGGGATAGTTTACCACTAACTTGTGCTATTTTAGCAGAGGTCCCAGTTAATACAAAGAGATATGGAGGGCCATTTTCAAAAGAACGTCAAAGTCAGATTGGAACATCCATCTCATAATGTCCAAAAAAAAAGTCTACATCAAACAGGAAAAACATGGGGATTTCTTTTCCATTAATATGTGAGAAAAACATTCTTGTGCTGAAAACATCCAAAATGAAAAATGTCCAAATTATTAATGCCTAAAAAGAAAGCACCAAAATGTCTGTCTTGCATCATTTGTATAAAAAAAACAAATGTCCCTGCAGAGCAGAGGGGAAGCCCGGTTGTCAGTGCAATGGACTTTAAACAACAGGACCTTAATTCCTTTATACATTAATGAGAGCCTTCCAGGATCAGAAAAAAAAACTACTGTATCTAAAGGTGCACCACTACAATAGCCATCACTTGCAGGTGTTTTATAAATGCAGGTACCATAGGTATTTCTAGGTTCTAGGAGGGCTCACATATTTATATAGAATTAAAACAGTTAACGTGTCTAATCAGGGCACCTTTTTGTACCCTGGACATGATTGAAACAGGTCTAGATAAAAATGTCCTCCTTTTTTTACCTTGGGCATTATCATTGAAAGACGTCCTACTTTTGGGCTCACCCCAATCCTGCCCAAAACACACCTCCCAGCACCCAAACAGGAGATCCTACCTTTCCACGGTAAAAGCACAAAAAGACAGAGAAAGCGACCTGTAGTGCTCAGTATCTTTATTGTAGTCAAGACTCGACACGTACGTTTTTCGGCCGTAAGGCTTGCCTCAGGAGTAAACACACCTCCAACCTGCCCCCTTGCTATTTGGAAGAACTGCAGTATAAAATGTCCACATTCTGCTTTTTGAAAATCAAGATTTGGATGTTTTCAGCAGATGGACTTTTTGGGGACATTTTGAGATATCCATCTGCTTCAAAAATGAGTTTCCTAGTCATTAGTATCAGGCAAATGGAATAAATATCTAACCACCCTCATTTCTAATTCACCCTCCTACCAATCCTACAAGAAATCAATTAAAACCTATCTCTATGACAAATTTCTCTGACTCCTTCCTGCCTGTTTTTATTTCTGAAATACTTCCAGACGTACCTAACTGCTTTGGGCTTACTAATGTAATTGAAAGTATTTTCTTTTCTTTTTTTTGTAACATCGCTGTCTGTGTATAGTCTCTTCTTCTGTAAACCACTCTGAACTGATTGTGGTATTGCGGTATACAAAAATAAAGTTATTATTATTATTATTATTATTAAAATAATATATTGATAACTGTTCCCCCCTACTTTAGTAGGTAAAAATAACCAAGCAATTTTACCTTGCTACATAGAGCAAAATGTTCATCTAAACCTAACTGGCAAATTTGCAATTTCCTAACTAAAGCTGATGAATATTTGGCTACTGGGCATTTATCAGCATGAACATTATGGCAGTTACTTGTATTATAGGTATAATGATATCAGTTTTCAACCTGCCCCTTAATGTATAAACTTATGGACCAGATTCTATAAGAGGCACCTAGGTGTGCCTACATTATAGGCATCACTCAATGTAGTTGTCAATCAACCGCTAGGCGCTGTCTATAGAATCCCACTTAGGGCTCCATTCACTAAGGTGCGCTTGCGGTTTTAGTGCGCGCTAAACACTAACACCTCCATAGAGCTTGAGTTAGTATTTTTCATTTAGCGCATGGTATGCACGCGCTACTCTTTTGCGCGTGCTAAAAATGCTAGCGCACCTTAGTAAAAGGAGCCCTTAGTGGTGCCTAGGTATTCTAGAGGTAGGCACTGGTATAAAAGACCAACCCCCTCTTTTACTAAGGTGAGCTATGCTCTTTAGCGTGCGTTAAATATTAGCGTATGCTAAACATGCGCTAAATGCTAATGCGTGCATGTTATTCTACGGACGCGTTAGCAGTTAACGCACGCGTTGATTTAGCATGCGCTAAACATGCACTAAAACGCTTAGCGCACCTTAGTGAAAGGGGGCCCAGGTTTTACTTGGCCTAATTTACCAGCACCTAACTCAGATGCTCAGTGGCGCCCAAGTCAACCACATTTATTCTCTATCCATAGCCTGCCTACTTTTCAGGTAGGCATTGTTAAACATGAAAGGGCTCCTCCACTTAGGCATCGCTAGGCGTCCTAAGGATTCGGTGCCAAACTCTTAATTGGTTATTTTGATTTTTTTAAATTACCACACCAAATTTTTCATTACTACACCAATTTAAAAAAAGCTAAGTGTGAATTCCAAAGTTAGGCGACATGAACAGACTCTACAGAAAATACAGTCGAGCGTCATGCGACCTGAACAACTGCCCGTCATATCTACTGACAAACGCATCCCCCAAATTTAGAGCTTGCCTCTTACAATGGATCCAAACAACTCTCACGGAAGGCCAATTCCCACAAGACCTAGGGGAAATCATAATCACCCCAATACTGAAAGATCCCAAAGGACCAATAGACACCCCCTCCAACTACAGACCCATCGCCTCAATTCCATTATATGTTAAACTAATAGAAGGTCTGGTTGCCAAATACCTCACCAACTACCTTGAAGACCACAACCTACTCCACCCAACTCAATCGGGGTTCAGATCTAACCACAGCACCGAGACATTGCTAGCTTCCCTTCTAGATATAGCCAGACAGCACCTTAGCAAAGGAAGAAGGATGCTGATAATTCAACTCGACCTCTCTGCCGCATTCGACCTGGTTGACCACACCATACTTCTTCAGATATTAGAAGCAATAGGGATCTCAGGCGAAGTATACAACTGGTTTCAAGGATTCCTTAAAAAAAGAACATACAGAGTAAAAACAAAGGATCTTATATCGGAGCCTTGGACCAACCCCTGCAGAGTATCCCAAGGTTCCCCACTGTCACCCATGCTCTTCAATATTTACATTTCCTCCCTCGGTACCCTGTTAGACAAACTCAAAGTAACTTCATTCAGCTATGCAGACAATATCACCATACTCCTCCCCTTTGACACACAAGACCCCACCAAATCAGGCACCCTGGAAAAAACTCTAGAAGCAGTGGAAAAATGGATGACAGAACATAAACTGAAGCTCAACCCAGATAAAACTAAATTTCTACTGCTTGAAAAGGACAAAACCCCTTCTATAACTGAGCTAGAAATAAAAACCACCAAATATCCCCTACAACCCACTCTCAAACTCCTTGGAGTAACAGTAGACAGAGGTTGCACTCTTCAGGTGCAAATCAACAAAATCACACAAAAAGCTTTCTTCACCATTCGCAACCTTCGCAAAATCAGAAAATTTTTTGAAAAAGAACAATTCAGACTCATAGTTCAATACCTAGTCCTAAGTCTATTGGATTACTGCAATATCCTCTACCTTTCTTGTCCTATCTACCTAATAAAACAACTACAGACCGTGCAGAACACTGCCCTCAGAATGATCTATTCCCTTGGAAAATTTGACCACATCACCAACGCCTTCCTAGACTCACACTGGCTTCCAATACAAGCCCGCATCCAATTCAAACTATACTGTATTTTATTCAAAACCTTAAACAGAACGGCACCCACCCACCTAAACAACCGTCTAAACAGGAACCCCTCAACCAGACAGAGGAGAACCCAATCCCCTTTCTCCTTCCCCCCTTTTAAAGGAACTAAACGCAAAAAGATGTATGACAACTTACTTGCAACACATGCAGCTAAATTGGACCCCTCCATCACCAACCTAATGACAGCATCAACTGACCTCAAGGCTTTCCGCAAAGAAATCAAGACCCTACTATTCAAGAAATTCACCCAAACTTTCTAATCCCTTCCTTTTCCCCTCTCTCCCCCTCTTAGAATCTACTCATCAAAATTGCTTTAGACCTTACGCCTTAATTGTAATTTGTATTTCTCTTCCTGGAAATGTCCAGTTATCGTTCTGATGTAATCCGCTTAGAACTGAAAGGTACAGGCCGAATATAAGCCAGTAATGTAATATGAGCATCCTATACAGAATCTGGCCCTAAATGATAACTTAACCATTTAATGTTATTCCTACTGTTTGTGCATTTAATTTATATGCATAAAATTATACAGGTGTAATTTTCTAACGCAGGCCATAACATTTGTGCACCAGTTACATACTGATAAATAAGGGATTACAACTGATTTAATAATTCGTTTTCCTTGTCCTATTAGTTAATTCTTGTGTAAACCGAATCGAGCCCCATAGTTGGGATGACTCGGTATACAAGACCAGAGATTGGACTGGTTAGAATATTAGCCTTTATGCACATATATGTCAATATATCCCCTATGGGGCTCATAATCGAAATGGAAATACGTCTAAAAACCAGCCTAAATCGGCACTTAGACGATCAGTGAGACAAGTTGTCCAAGTGCCGATAATCGAACCGAGTTTTAGATGTATCTAAAAATGACTTAGGCCTTCACAGTGGTGCAGTATGCCCAGAGCTAAAAGGGGCGTTTTAGGAGGAGTGGTGAGGGTGGGGATTTGGGTAGGATGTGGGCCGTCCAAGACTTAGTTGTTCTGCATGTATGACCGAAAGTTTTACAGCACTGCGTAGACGGAACTTGGACGTTGTGACTTAGGCCATCTAAAACCAGGTCTAAGTCCTAAGAAGGTATCCAAAGTGACCTGATAACCACTGTAGGGACAAAGTACAGACCCCTATATACTCCTCCATTTTTCATTTGACTTGTAAAGCAGCTTGTGTCAGACCTGTTCATTATATTTTTATATTATTTTTATAACATATTACCTTATTTTTTATTGGTTTGTTGCATCATTTTGTTTTTGAAATTTTCTCATTTTTTTACTTTTCTGCGCTTTGGAGTTTTGTGGTGGAAATAACTTTGACTTTTTCGGGCGGTGCGTCATGTGACATTAGGACGTCAGACGCTTAACCTCGCTGCATTTAAATTCTAGAAGGCGTTCTCTCTCGAGCCAGCGCCATTTTCAACTTTGCATTACTACTTGGGGCCGGTGTTCATAACTCTACAGTTACTGCCTGGCCAGTTCCTGAACAAGGGGATTTTCATCCCCGAAACGAAGTCCTGCTGGACGAATCTCATCTTGGCTGGCTATTTTTCTTGATATGTTGGAGAAGCTAAGTACTTCCTTTAGTTGATTTTGTCTACACCTGTGCCTGCTTGACTGATTATGGTTGCTCGCCTTCCCCGAATGAGGGGTAGAGACAGCTTATGAAATCACAGTATATTTACGATATTGAAGTTCACTTTTAGCACACTGGTTTGTGCACTGGTTTACCACATTTAATTTATATAAGGGATGTTTCACAGTTAATACCCTTTCTGGGTTTATCTTGTGACAGTTGAAGCCTCAGGGGGCAGTCCCCCGTGCTAGCTGTGTGACTGAGGGCTTTTTCCTTATTATAACTTATCATAATTTTTGGTTTCATTAGTGCTGTGTTGTTCTGTCTCTCCCTCTCATTTTGGCATATTTCCAGGGCAGGGGAGATTATTGTTTTGATGGTATTATTTGAAGCAGGAGACAGGAAAGGGATATGGAAGGGGGTGTGCCAGGGTCAAGAATATCCTATTTGAGTAGGCAACTATTTTCCTTTGTAGAACAAGTGTCCTTGGAGCCAGTATGTACAGTATAGGCACACTATTACAGAATTACCCCTCAGGATTGCTGAAGCTTGCTTCTCACTATATAACTTTATACCCTGCCCCCTCCAATCCAAACAGCTTTTAATTCTGAAGCATTTACATGGGTAGCAGCATCTATAACCTGGATAAGTGCCACTGATAGGGGATAATCATTAGTTTTCAGCAGCGCTATCTACATAATGCCACTGAGGGGGGGGGGGTTATCAATGTGGACTATTGTTAAGTCAGGTTATTTTAACACAAATTTCAAGTTTATTAAAATTTTATATGTCGCTTATAATTTGTCTAAGTGGTGTACATAATTTTTTTTAAAAACCTAATAATATAAATGTAAAAAGATAATCATATATACTGAGAAAACAAAAACATTTGTGGCAAGAGAAGGGGACAGATCATAGGAAACACAATTATAGGAAACATAAGGAAATAAGAATAGCCTTACTGAGTCAGACCAATGGTCCATCAAGCCCAGTACCCCGTTCTCACTGTGGCCAATCCAGGTCAAGTATCTGACCAAAACCCAAGGAGTAGCAATATTCCATGCTACCGATACAGAGCAAGTAGTGGCTTCCCCCATATCTTTCTCAATAACAGACTATGAACTTTTCCTCCAGGAACATGTCCAAACCTTTCTTAAAACCAGCTGCGCTATCCGCTCATACCACATCCTCTGGCAAACGCGTTCCAGAGCTTAACTATACTCTGAGTAAAAAAAAAAATTCCTCCTATTGGTTTTAAAAGTATTTCCCTGTAACTTCATTGAGTGCCCCCTAGTCTTTGTCATTTTTGATGGAGTGAGAAATCGATTCACTTGTACCCGTTCTACTCCACTCAGGATTTTATAGACTTCAATCAAATCTCCCCTCAGGCGTCTCTTTTCCAAGTTGAAAAGCCCTAACCGTTTTAGTCTTTCCTCATACAAGATGAGTGACTAAAACGAAAGACATTAAAAGGGAAATACAGGAGGAAGTGTACTAAAACCTTTTAGATGGAAAAGCTTAAAGTGATATTAGCAGTCAAAGACATCTTTAAACAAAAATGTTTTTAAATTTGATTTAAATTTTGTAAGAGAAGATTCTTCTCGAAGGTGCGATGGCATACTGTTCCATAGCGATGAAGAAGTGACAGAAAAGATAGCTTTTCTGGTCATTTACTATGGCTCCCTTTTACTAAACCACGCTAGCGCTTTTTTAGCGCAGGGAGCCGCGCTGAATGCCTCGAGCTGCTCCCAACACTCATATGAACTCTATGAGTGTCGGGAGCAGCGCGGGGCATTCAGCAAGGCTCCCTGTGCTAAAAAACGCTAGCATGGTTTAGTAACATAGAAGGGATTTCTAATAAATTTTAATTGTTAGAATGCAGAGATCATGAGGGTATTAATAAATTTTGGGGATTGGCTCATTTTAGCTTTAAAGGTTAGGTGTAGAATTTTATAAGTCAGCCAATGTGAAATAGGTAGCCAGTGTGCCTTAGTTAAAAGGGGTGTTACGTGATCAATTTTTTTTTTTGCTTTAAATAGAAGTTTTAATGCAGTATTCTGAATTATTTGTAATCTCCTTAGTCAGGTTATTTAACCATAGGTGTCCTGTTTTATGTAATGAGGACCTGTGTTAAACTAACCCAACTTCTGGTTAAATAACTCAACATAGCAGTAGCCCACATTCATCCCCAACAATCATTATAGAATGTCCTGATGTTATCCAAATAGCACCAGGATGGACTGTACTACAGAGCGGAGTGAGGGCAGAGTGGGATATTATCAGAGTAGCAATGTCTCGCCCCATTATCAGGACAACTTAGGATAGAAAAAATGCTTCCTGAGTTGACTGAAGCCAAATATTCCACCTAATTTATGCTAACATTAAAAAAAAAAAGCCCTTATACAGTCAGCTGGTTGTAAAAGTGCTTTTAAATATCATTCCCGGTTATTCTCTCTCACCCTCTTTACAGAGATCGATATACAATACATTTTACAAATAATAAAACTGTAAAGTGAACCCGCACAAAAAAGCACACTATACCCTTTCCTGATTGAAATTTCAGCCTGTAAGGTTTTTAGTACAATAGAAATGTGAATTAAATTAACTGTACTCCTGCTGCTGACACATATAATTGAAAGTAAAATAAAAAAAATGTAATACTGACAGATGATAAAACGGTTTCGTGTTCATGGAATTTTAAGGTTGCTTTCTTTTCCTTGATTAATTACTCCCCATGAGTCAGATAGCTTCAACTGAGGAATGAAATGCCGTCTTTTCGTTTTCTAATGTACAATGGCACTTCATATTTGAAAGAACATTTAAATCACTTAGGCAACCTGCTACTAAGCTGTGCTATAATTTTGCTGTTATTGCATGTTAGTTGGAAATATTAACATGAGGTAACTGCAAAGGCTATGCCTTAACTGCTGGGTCATGCACAACATTTTCCCATAAAGTTAGGGCTAGATTTTATACATGGTGCTGAAAATTAGGAGCTGGGGGAAAAAAAAATCCATAATCATCAGCACTGGTTGATAATAGCGCACTCTGGAATGTGCACCCTTTTTGGAGTAAGGACTTACACCTGCTGAAAGCTGGAAGAAATCCTAGTATGCAAGTTGGGCATGGATCTCCATTATTCAATAACACTGCGCTTAAATCTTGTGAACGCCCCTCCCCTTTTGAGCCATGCATGTTCCAATTAAGGTGCCCATTGTTTGAGAACAGCATGCAGCCAGATCTGCATTCTAATTATAATTAGTGTCAATTAAGCTCAATAACTAATTATTTTGTGTGTAGGTCTGGAATTCACATCTAAATTTGGAGGTTAATGCAGAGACAATAATTACTGAGGTAACATTAATTTTTTTTTTTTGTTATCTTCCAATTTAACAGTTAATGAATGTGCAGTGCCCATTCTATGTGTGTTACTCACCCCGTTCCAAGTTATGCATACTTGGATGGCCACCGGAGTTATCTGGGCGCCTGCCAATATTCAGTGCCGACGATAGCATAACTAGCTGGACATAATTGTAACAGCTATTTGCATGGTCCTTTAGGGCTGATCTAGGTGCTGCCACTGAAATATTGGCAGTGCCTAGATAACTTCCATGTCAGCCTCAACCAGTAAGGGGAGGGGGCAGGGGTGGGTCCGCCCTTGAGGCTTCATGGTGAGGGCGCAGGCACCCCTCCTCCTCTCCACCCCGCTCCTACCCCGCTCTCCCCCCACTTCCACATGTGTGCACTTCTTCCCTTCCCATGTACCTCTGTAACGTTTCTGGTGAAAGCAGCAACCCCCAAGCTGCTGTTGTGCCAGCATTTACTCTTCCTATGACATCACTTCCTGGACCTTCACCTAGGAAGTGACATTAGAGAAAAATCTGACGCTAGCGCAACAACAGCGTGGGGGTTGCTGCTTGTGCCAGGAACATTACAGAGATATGGGGGAAGGGAAACTGTGCACATGTGGCAGAAGGGGGCAGGGAAGGAGCGTGTGGAGGTGGAGGGGGGCGAAGAAGAGAACAGGGTGGGGCACTACCACCCCCTGGGCACCTCTCTCCCTCTCTACGCCACTGGCCTCAACTCTATCTCCAAATAGACCCAGCACCAAACAGAGAGTGGTGTGATATTTTTCAAAAGGGTCCATGGGGCTGTGGGAGAAGTATTTTAAGGTACATTACAACCGTGACACATGTTATTTGCCTCAACACATGTTACAAGGCAATATTGTTCATTATATTACAATAATACATGCTAATTTAAAGAATCACAGGATGCATAGTTGCCTAATACCGTATATACTCAAATATAAAATGAGATTTTGGGGCCAAAAAAATGGCCCACAAATGGGGGTTTCGTCTTATATTCGGGTCAAGCAGGTAGCCCCCACTTCAGTACTCCTGTTTCAATGACGAGTAATACTCTTCTAAACACCCGATGAATACAGCATTACATTACATTACATTACATTAGGGACTTCTATTCCGCCTATACCTTGCAGTTCAAGGCGGATTACAAAAGAGCTAACTGGACATTTCCAGTGAAGTTACAACAGTATTGGTTTTGTTTTTTTTTGTTGTTACAAGGGAGGAGAGGTAGCTGGATTAATTCTGGAAGAACTTGCAAATTGGATATTAAATTGACTGTACGTTACTGTGTGGTATAACAAATAGATTACAGTTAGAGTACAAATAAGATTACATTACATTTCAGAGATCTGAATACTTGGTTGGTGTTTTGGGGAGGAAGAGATTATTTAAGTGGAGGTTTACCCTTCCACTGCCAATGCTGATTTCTGAAATGAAAGCCCCCCTCCCTCCCTCTGATGCTGCTTCCACCACCAATGCTATTTTCTGACGGGTTCCCTTCCTCCTTCCCTCTGATGCTGCTTCTACCACCGATGTTATTTTCTGACAGCCCGAACCCCTCCTTCATTACCAGCTCCTGTTTGGGTCTTTAATGCTCCCTCCGAAGTATCCAATGCTCAGGGCCGCACACCAGATCGGCGTGTACTAGCAGTTTCTTTGTCTCTGTCTTCTGATGACGCTTTCTGTAGGGCTGCTCCCCACCCCCGCTGATGTCAGAATTCTTCTTACCAACAGAAGGCGGGAGTCGGCAGGCCTTTAGCATGCGCAGATGCTGAAGGCCCCACACGGATCGGCAAGCAGATTTTTCTGGCATCTGCAGCTTGGAGCACCGTCACCGACCGGTAAGGCTGGCTGTCTACTACCGGTAATTGCAGAAGCGAGAAAGCAAAACAAAAACTAATACTGTGAGATATCCCACAGTATTGTTTTTTTGTTTTTGGATTTGTGGGACCTTTTTGTTTAAAATATATTTTGGGGGGGTGTACCGGTACTCTCTACCTGGCTTTAGTATTTTGGTAGTGATTGGAGAGGGGGGAGGGGAATTTGCTGTGAAATTTGTTGGACCTTTTGGGTTAAAATCTATTGCTGCTATGGAATTTACAAAAAATTGTGTTAAAACATATGGCAATGATATCTAGTCTTTGTAGACTTTCTCACCAGGATCACCCAAATTTCTACTCTCGACTTATATTCGAGTCAACCTTTTTTTTTTTTTTTCCCTTCTTTTTCGGGGGGAAAATGGTACCTCATCTTATACTCGGATCGACTTATATTAGAGTATATACGTTAGTTAGTGCAGCAGTCTTGAGGTCCTGAGAAAGCAGGTTCAATTCTCTGCAGCTCCTTGTGACTCCGGACAGGTCACCTAACCTTCCAATGCCCCAGGAACAACATAAATAGCTGCATATAATACAAGTGTAAACCACTTTGATTTTACCCACAGAAAGGCAGTATTTGAAAATCCCATACCCTATATATTGCAGGAATGACTAACTTGTGGTTCTGAGCCACTGAACTTTAGTCACTCCCCTGGGAAACTAAGATGCGATAGAATCCTGACTTTTACTGTGCCTTAATGGCAAACTCCTCACTTTCATAGCTTTGAAACAGCCACTTTGTGTGTTTTGGGTTAAAAAAAAAATTGGCTTTAATCATCTAGATGCTTCTGTTATATGTTAAAGCCTCTATTTCTTGATCAAACAGTAAATAGGTAAAAACAAACCTCTTAATCTGTCAGATATCTATCCGTCTCTATATTTTGTGTGTATATGTATGCATGCAAGCAGTGGTATACTAAGGGCAGGGAAATCAGTACGGCCTGCATCAAGTTCAAGCAGAAAGAGGATGCATGGAGTAGCTGCCGGGCTGCAGTCCACACGCACATGGCCATGGGCTCCACTGGCCCCCACCTCTGCTGTTTCAATGCCCCCTCTGACGTCAACTTCCTGTTCTAGGACAGGGGCCTGGCAGAGCCAATGACTGCACGTGCACAGACCACGATTCTGTGACCCTTCCACGTACCCCCTCCCACTGCCTGGAGGAGAGGGGGTGATGCGCCTGGAGAAGGAAATGCTCTGTCCTAGGTGGCAATCAAGCCAGGTACATTACTGCATGGTGTCTTCAGATAGTGCAAAATACGGCCGTAAAAATCATATACAATACAAAAAAGTACAACCATGTGTCTTCCCTTCTGTATAAAGTGCACTGGATACCAGTAGAACTTAGAATTAGTTACAAAATCCTTCTACTTATATTCAACACCCGTCTAAATAACCCATCAGAATTCATCAATAGCTTCTCATTCCCTACTGTCCCTCCAAAGTCCTCCACTCAGTGACCCAGAATCTCCTTACAATCCCATCCTTAACGTATATAAATACTATGAGATCAAAAAATTTTGCAGTGACAGCACAATCCCTCTGGAACTGCACACCCTATTATCTGCGTGAAGAAACATAAATGATAAATGGTATGGAGGACTGTTCATACGCTGACAGGCTGGACAAGCTGGGGCTCTTCTCCCTGGAAAAGAGGAGGCTTAGGGGAGACATGATAGAAACTTTCAAGATCATGAAGGGCATGGAGAAGGTAGACAAGAACAGATTCTTCAAACTACGGGGAACCACAGGCACAAGAAGGCACTCGGAGAAACTGGAAGGGGACAAGTTTAGAACCAATGCTAGGAGGTTCTTCTTCACACAGAGGGTTGTGGACACATGGAACGCGCTCCCGGAGGAAGTGGTCGGGCAGAGTACGCTACGGGGATTCAAAGAACGATTGGATGGATTCCTGAAGGACAGGGGGATTGAGGGATACAGATAGGGGTAAATAAGAGTATGGAAAGAGTATAGACAGGTCATGGACCTGATAGGCCGCCATAGATGCGGACTGCTGGGCACGATGGACCTCTGGTCTGACCCAGCGGAGGCAAATTCTTATGTTCTTACATCTTTACCTCATTTTAAGACGAAATTAAAAACATTTCTATTTCAGGATGCCTTCGAAATAGAAATGCCCTTTTAAGGGCTAATCTGTTTTTTCTTTCTCTAGAGAGCTCACTTCCCCACTTATTGTTTGACCATTATTTGTCTTCTTTTCCTTGAAAATTTTGTAATTCTCCCTTTTTGCCTTTCGTTCCTGTTCGTCTTGGTTTCTTTTCTTTTATACTAACTTCCCCTGTCGTCACCTGTTTAGTTATAACACTGATATTTGTGTATGTATGATGTTGATAGATTTTATTATTGTACACCGCTCAGAAGTCTGATTGAGCGGTATAAGAAATTTTAAATAAACTTGGTATTAGGCAAATTAAGGGGCCTCTCTGGCCTATTTACTAAGTCCTGTTCATTGTTAACGTGAAAGTCAGTGCATGCTAACAGTGATACACCCTAGCAGTTAATACGCACAAAGCCAGGTTATTTTACCCATGATAGAACACAGTCACATTGCATAAAATGGTAACCTCTGCTAAAACAGCAAGACTTGTGGAAAAATAAACCTCTTAAATTTATATACCACTTATATCCTAAGTGGTTTTCCCTATCTGTCCTGGTGTGCTCAAACTCCATCTAGTGTACCAGGAGCAATGGGGGGATTAAGTGACTTGCCCAGGGTCACAAGGAGCAGTGAGGGATTTGAACCCACAATTGCAGGGTGCTGAGGCTGTAGCTCTAACCACTGCACCACACACTGCATGCGACTGCTACCCAGCAGCACCTAGCCTAGGTGCCCTTTAGAGAATCAGGGCCATTATGCCTGCTCGTCCTCGGAAAATAAATAACTTCCCAATCCCTTATTCATCCTGTCGTTTTGAATAGATTGTAAGCTCTGTTGAGCAGGGATTCTCTCTTATGTGTTTGGTATACAACATTATATACATTTAGGGCTCCTTTTACTAAGGTACGCTAACGTTTTTAGCGCACGCACAAAATTACCGCACGCTAAACCACGCGGTACATTTCTAGAATAATGACAGCTCGATGCTAGCATTAAGGTCTAGTGCGCGCGGCAATTTAGCATGCGCTAATCCGTGCATTAAGGCCCTAACGCACCTTAGTAAAAGGAGCACTTAGTAGTGCTTTGGAAATACTAAGTAGTACACTAAAAATTTGCCTTAAACCTTTTTACTTGCACTTTTGGCTGATACCTGTTCCAAATGGTATAATACAGCATCAGCTTTATTACAACAGCCACCCTATCAAGCTCATTTGCATTTGGAAATGCACTGAACAAACTCCTACTTTTCCATCAACTCAGACTAAGGACAAGAAGCCCAAAATGCCCGCCCGCACATCACACAACATGCTGCATCTTTTAATATGCTCCTCTAATATAGTCCAGCTCCAAGAGCTAAAAGGGAAAAATGGAAGAATAATAGGGAAAATCACTTTTATATTTTTAAAACATATCAAATGAAAATTCCATTGCAGAAGCTGTTAAAATGTATGTAGGAATCCCCAAAATGAAAATAACATTTCTCATCCTTAGGCACACCTTTTTCTGTCCTCATTACTTAGCAGCTGCACTAAGTATTAACATGAAAAAGCTATTTATGGACATTGCATATTGTCCTTCTACTACTTTCTGGCTTCAGTCTCTATACCGTCCCCTCCTAGGACAGAATGCTTTGACAGTTCAACAGTGTTCTACAGAGTAAACAAGTATAGGCAGTCCCCGGCTTACGAACATCTGACTTGCGTCAGATTTGTAATTACGAAAGGGGGTCCTGCTTCTCCCTTCCATGTCCCAATGTGCCCCTCTTCCTCCCTTCTGTGTCCCAATGCCCCCCTCTCCTTCCTTCCCTCCATTCTGCGTCCTAAGTTTGTGCCTCCCTCCTGCGGGTGTTTACCTGTTCTGGCCAGCTCCCTCCTCCTCTTCCCTTCCAGCCACATTTGTTTCTCTTCACAAAGCCATGAGCAGCGGTTCCTACATGTGGCCTGCAGCTGACCTGGAAGCCTTCCCTCTAATGTCAGAGGGATCTTTGTGAAGAGAAACAAGTGTGGCTGGAAGGAAGGAGGAGGGGGGAGCCAGCCAGAATAAGTAAACCCCGTGAGAGGGAGGCATGAACTTGGGACACAGAATGGAGGGAGGGAATAAGGGAGAGAGGTGCTAAAGAGAGCAAAAACTATTACACTGGGCCTGCATGTTCTTGCCTAAGGTGATACCAGATTTCCACTTTAACCAGTCCCAGCACAAGGTATCTGGGGCTAATTTCTTATGTGCTGACCACCACAACTTACGCGGCACCAGCTCAAATTTAGCTGTTACCAGCATAAGACACTTATTCAGGCCCTTATTCAAAATCAGTCAAAAGATGCAGAAGCCCTGTGCACCCCAATTCTGATCCCACTTCTTCCTACTACTGAAGTATTGCAAGGATGCCAATAGAGGTTAAAAAAGCTGTCTTCCAGAGGCAACCACTAAGGGCAGGACTGAATAGGGTCCACTCCTGCACCCATCATCCTACTGTGCCACCAGGGACTTTCAGTAGGTTGGGGGATGGGCCTGTAATGAGTGGGATGGGGGATATTGGTAGGGACCTGGGATGGCTAGAAGGGAAGATCTTATCTTTTCGGGGGTGGGGGGGAGGAGGATATTCTCTCATGGGGGAGCAGGAAAGGAAGGCATTCAAAGGATAGCTATAGCCTTCTGGCGGGGGGAGGAGGGGGGAAGAAGGATCAAGGAAAACTTCATATTTCAGGTGGGTGAGAGAGAGGGAAGGAGTTGGTGACTTCAGGCTGGGACCCAGAAGTTAACCGGGCACATTATTTATCATTGGTTGTGAAAATATAACAACACTGTACTTTGGTTTTGGTGTGAAGATCAGGTAAATTCCAAAGTGTGACATGAAATACTGTAAATGTCAGGAAGGTGGTAAAAATAGAGGACATGAATTTAGATTGAAGGGGGGGCTGACTCAGGACTAACATCATGAAGTACTTATTCACAGAGAGGGTAGCAGATGCCTGGAAGGCCCACCCGGGGGAGGTGGTGGAGATGAACATGGTGAAGTATTAAAATCCCTGTATGATTTTTAACTGTTTGATTTTAAATTGTGAACCACACTGTTAACCCTTGAGGAAGAGGTGTATATCAGACCAGGAAACCATAACCATAACATAATTCAAAAATGCGTGGGATAAGCATAAAGGAATCCTGGAAGGCAAGCTTAGAAGTGACGAGATGGTAACCCTAGTCATTGAGAAGCAAAGCCAGTGCAAGACTTCTACAATCTGTACCCTGATCATGGCCGAACAGATAGGCCAGTGCTGAGCAGACTTCTATGGTCTGTGGTCTGAAAATGGCAAGAGCAAATCAACTATACATATGTAGTATCACATCATACGTAGGCAGACTGAATGGACTATACAGGGCTCTTTATCTGTCATCATCTAATATGTTAATAGGTTATTGCTAGGAGTCAGAAAGTTTCTGGTTCACGTCCAGTTGAGATATTTCCTCTCAATGGCTAGCGACCATTATGTCTGTTTTCTCCCAGTTAGGCAAAGTCTGCATACTAGTTTCAAAATGATTGATTATATTAAATTCAAATGCTTTATGTTCAGAGATAATTAGGAACTTCCTCTTTAGAATCTTAATTGTAAGGTCACTGAAAGTCAAACCACTGCATACATAATTAGAACCCAAACATTTGGCAGCTATACTTTATCAGATCATATTTTAAGAATTCTCTTGACAAGTGTTCTAAATGTGGACTATGTGTTCATGTAGACTAAACATAACATTCATCTAGTCCAGTCTCAAACCCAAACCCTTTCCAGGCCCACCACATTCTGGATTTGTAGGTACTTGGAGAGTCTCAGAAAAAAATAATTAATGCCTTATTAAAGAAATAACAATTTTGCATGAGGTAAAACTCTTTATAGTTTATAAATCTTTCCTTTTGGCTAAGTCTTAATAATAATATTGTAATTTATAGCTAAAGAGACACATGATCAATTAACTGTTTTATTTTACTTTTGTGATGATGATAAACATACCGATAAACATAGTACCTGGCGGGCTGCATGTGGCCCCCAGGCCGCGAGTTTGAGACCACTGATCTAGAGCAACATTGTGGCATTTGATTTGCTGTAAACTTCTTTTACTTATCCATTTATATGCCGCCTTGCTTTCAAAAATCAAAATGGATTACAGTCTAAAATTGTTAAAAGTTTAAAGATGCATTCCAATTTAAATGACTCAACAGGCAGTTCAGCTACGACTCGTCCAAGTATATAACTGTATACTCGTAGGGGAGTGGTCTCTAACCCTTTTCATGTAAAGGGCTGTGTGAGTATGAGAAAGTTCTGAGGGCCACCAAAAGATTTCAAGCTTACATATACAGGGGTGGGGGTGGGAGTGAGGGGACTGAAAAGTTCTCAGCCTAACCAAGCAACTTCCTAAATTCTGAGCATTATTTTGCCACTGTAGCTGAAAAGAGTGTTATCTTATTTCGTTAAGTGCAAATTTGCAGAAGCAAAACTCTAAATTTTGATATTGTTTCTGATCATTGATTAAACCTTATCCACGCCATTCTCTTCTTGGTTGGGCTGAAAACGTTTTAGCACCCCGTCGTACTATTAATTTTGTAAACCACATTGACTTGCTTCTACAGACTTGGTATCGAACAATTAAAAATTAATACTAATATTGATTCTGCAACACTTCAAAGATATATTTTTTTAAAAATCACTTTATTTTGAATTGTCATCAAGATGAGACACTTGAGTAACACCCTTATGAGATTGTTTGCAGCTGATATATCAAGTGGGCAAGATTGAAATTAACACATTTACGGGATTTGAAGCGAATTGCAGCCAACTGCTTGAGGACCATCATGGAGGACTTATCTCTATAAACAGAAGCACATGAGTGTTCTATGAACATAAGAACATAAGAAATGCCATCTCCGGATCAGACCTTCGGTCCATCAAGTCCGGCGATCTGCACACGCGGAGGACCTGCCAGGTGTACACCTGTCGTAATTTATAGTCCACCATATCCTTACATGCCTCTCTTAAGGAGATATGCATCTAGTTTGCTCTTGAAGCCTAGGACGGTCGATTCCGCAATAATCTCATCTGGGAGGGCATTCCAGGTGTCAACCACTCTCTGAGTGAAGCAGAACTTCCTGACATTAGTCCTGAACCTGTCCCCCCTTAGCTTCATTACATGTCCTCTAGTCCGTGTCAAATTGGACAATGTAAATAATCTTCTCTGCTCTATTTTGTCGATTCCTTTCAGTATTTTGAAGGTCTCGATCATATCCCCACGCAGTCTCCTTTTCTCAAGGGAGAATAATCCTAGTGTTATAAGTCTGTCCTCGTATTCCAGTTTTTCCATACCCTTCACCAGTTTTGTTGCTCGTCTCTGCACCCTCTCCAGCAGTTTTATATCCTTCTTTAGGTAGGGAGACCAATGTTGGACGCAGTATTCCAAGTGTGGTCTGACCATTGCCCTATAAAGCGGCATTATAACTTTCTGCGATCTACTCGAGATTCCTTTCTTTATCATGCCCAACATTCTATTTGCCTTCTTTGCCGCTGCCGCACATTGTGCCGACGGCTTCAGGGTCCTATCTATCAGTACACCCAGGTCCTTTTCTTGTTCACTCTTCCCCAGAGTTGCACCTGACATTGTATACTCGTATTCCTTATTCTTATTGCCTAAATGCATTACCTTGCATTTCTCCACATTGAACTTCATCTGCCATTTCTCCGCCCATGTTTCTAACCGACACAAGTCGCTCTGGGGTTTCTCTCTATCCTCATGCGATCTGATCGCCCGGCATAGTTTTGTATCGTCTGCAAACTTGATGATCTCACTGGATGTTCCTTCCTCCAGGTCATTGATATAAATATTAAAAAGGATCGGCCCAAGTACCGAGCCCTGGGGTACACCACTAGTCACTTTCTCCCAGTCGGAGAACTTCCCATTTATGCCCACTCTCTGCTTTCGGTTTTCCAGCCATTTGCCTATCCATCTTTGTATATCCCCCTCTATGCCATGGCTTTGTAGTTTTATTGAGGAAGGAATAATAGTTCTCTTTATAAAAGTGGTAGACGAAATAAATACTTTTTAGATTTACATACTGAACACATCTGGGGTAGGGGCAGTCCTCCCACTGATCTGTCAACTAAATTGAAATGTGTCTTTAACTTCGATTTTGTGTCAAATTGAATGAGAGCAGTGTTATGCAAAATGAAAAATGAGCACTTCATGCAGACATGCCAGAAAAATGCCAAACCATGCACAAAAGCAAGACCTAATGAACAAAAAGAAAAACAGTTACATCCCACTCTTCTTTGTAGCTACAGAATATTTAAAGGGTTTAGACTAATTATTTTCCATTTTGTTTTGCATGTTCTCATTTGAACTAGCAATGATACTGTTTTAAAAACAAACATGCTTCTTAATTATGCATTATTCATTAAGGCAACATTGCACTAAAAGCTGAACCTTGAGTGCAGGTTTCTGAAAACTCATACAGGCCTATAGTCTTCTTTGCCTGCCCCAAATACAAAGGGCTCCTTTTACTAAGGTGCGTTAGGGCCTTAACGCACGGAATAGCGCACGCTAAATTGTCGCGTGCACTAGACCTTAACGCCAGCATTGAGCTGGTGTTATTCTAGAAGCGTACCGTGCGGTTTAGTGTGCAGTAATTTCATGCGTGCGCTAAAAACGCTAGCGCACCTTAGGAAAGGGAGCCCAAAGACTCAGAGTTTTCCTAGGAAAAGTAATTGAATTCTTTGTGAAGGATGTGGGAGATGGAAGATTTTTTTTTTCTGCTATACATTATGGGCTAGATTCAGTAAATGGCACTGAAAAATGGGTGTGGGAAAGACCAGCATGAGGTATGATTCAATAATAGGTGCACAAGTCCTTTAGAGAATTGTACCTACTGGCATTTACTTAACATTTCTGTAGCGCTGATAGGCATATGCAGGGCTGTACAACCTCATATTTAAGAGATAGTCCCTGCTCAGTAGAGCTTATAATCTAAATTAACAGACAACAGGCCAAGTAGGGGCTTAGAGAGTTTCTCAGGGTGTTTAAGATGACGGGGTTATGAGTTAAATGCATTCTCAAAGAGGTGGGCTTTTGCTCTGGATCTGAATTGCGATTATATGAAACCGTGAGTGCAGGAACCGCAAATGGGGAGGGGGAGCTTGATTTACTGATTCAGATACACTTCCCCCTCCCCATTCGCGGTTCCTGCACCCACAGTTTCATATAATCGGAATTTTTTTGGGGAGGGAGAAAATAAAAATATTTTAAAAATCCATCTTTTTTTCCTCCCTGCCGCCTTCCCGTCCTTACCTGGTGGTCTAGAGGGCTTTCGGGGCAGGAGCAACGACGGGAACTCCCTACAGCCATTTCCTCATGGCGATCTGCATGGGGCAGGAGCGTAGGAAGATCGCTCCTGCCCGGAAAGCCCTCTAGACCACTAGGTAAGGCCGGGAAGGCGGCAGGGGGGGGGTAGTTCAAAGCCAGATAATTGCGGTTTTTTCGGTATTCGCGGTCCGGCTCTGCCCATATCCCCCGCGAATGACGAGGGAGAAGTGTAGTTTGTTCCAGGTGTATGGTGTAGCAAGAGAGAAGAGTAGAGATGAGATTTGCCTAATGAATGGAGTTCCCAGGGAGGAGTGTAAGGAAAAACAAGAGAGAGGAGATCTTGAGGAGCTTGAAAGGTCAATAAGAGGAGTTTTGAACCGTATACGGAAGTGGATGGGGAGCCAGTGAAGTGACTTCAATACAGGGGTGATGTGAACATAGCAACTGTGGTGGAATATAAGTCATGCAGAAGCAGTATTCTGAACAGATTGAAGGGAAGAGAGATGGTTACGTGGGAGGCCGGTGAGAAGCAGGTTGCAATAGTCTAGGCGAGAGGTGATGAGGGAGTGGATAAGGGTTTTGGTAGTGTTAAAAAAATTAATTGGGAGATAGGCGCTTATTCTAATGTGCTTAGTGGTGCCCGTTTTATTTATTTATTTATTTAAAACATTTATGTCTCGCATATCCCCAAATCTATATGGGTTACAACCAGCATACATAAATAGACAAACAGCGAAACATATGCATATTAACAAAAAAAAAATTCCAAAATATTGTCTAAGTGGATGTTTCTATGGGCGGAGTATGAGTTAGGCACTGCTAAGCACGATTTTCCCAAAAACTTAGGAACCTAAAATGGAGGCCTTTAAGACCCTCACCTACATTTCAGGTGACCAAGGCCCTCTTTTACTAAGGTGTGCCAACCGATTAGTGCATGCTAATCGATTTAGCACGCGCTAAATGCTAACAGGTATATGGTAGTCTATAGACACGTTAGTGTTTAGCGCGCACTAATTCGATTAGCGTGTGCTAATTGGTTAGCGCACCTTAGTAAAAAAGGGGGTAAGTTTTACATAGGTGCCGCTAGCCGTGATTGTACAAACGGCGCCTAAGCATGAATGACACATGGCCACTGCCTTTTTGTAGGCGTCGGACAGTTTAGACACCTGATATAGAATCAGCCCCATATTATCTATTGTCATTAAGCAGTTTACTGAACATTGGTCAACCAGAGTATTCTTCAACTTGCATCCATTGGCAATTCTACAGTTTAATTAGAGAAATTTTTATCCACTTCCTTTCTTTAGTAATGTTTTTGGTTTGTTCCTGTTTTTGTGGCTCATTAATACATTATAGCAGGGGTGTCAAAGTCCCTCCTCGAGGGCCGCAATCCAGTCGGGTTTTCAGGATTTCCCCAATGAATATGCATGAGCTCTATTTGCATACACTGCTTTCATTGTATGCTAATAGATCTCATGCATATTCATTGGGGGAAATCCTGAAAACCCGACTGGATTGCGGCCCTCGAGGAGGGACTTTGACACCCCTGCATTATAGGAATTGAAAAGACTGTTTACTAAACTGTGTTAGGTGCTAATTTGTGCCTAATCTGGCAAAAACGGCCTAACATGAGACGCACTAAAGTGCTCTCCATTAGTTTTGTCACGTGCATGCGAACCCTGTGCTAAATATTATTGTGTCATTTTTTGGGAGGGGGTATGTCAGGGGCGGAGAGTGGGCATTCCTGTGCTAACCAGTTAGTTCATCTATCTTTCTGCTTGTTAATTAGTTAGTGCACAGATAACACATCAGCCCTTACCGCCAAGAAAATGGGTGGCGGTAAATGCTGTCTGTAATTTTCAAAAAAGGAATTTTGTATGGCTGCAGTAAAAATGGCCTTTGCAAATGGGAAAGATTCGTGGAAGGGCCCCCCCCCAAGGCCACGTTTTACTGCAGTTTACTAAAAGGACCCCTGAATGTCTTAAAAAGAAATTCAATTCCTAGAATATATCAATGACACCAAGAATTTTGTGATGAATGCTTAGAAAACAGACTTTCTCCCATAAGATCCATCGTATTATTGAGAACTAGTCCTGCACAGAAGGTTAAGCAGATGGTAAGGCTGCCTTAGCACTCTGACTACAATCCAACACACAGGTGTGCTTCCGCACAAATATGTTTATTGCCTTGTTTTGTGCAGCTGCTCGAAATGCTTAAATCCAGAGATCCAAGAGAAGAGCCTAACGATGCGGTCTTTCAAGGACTTTGGCTGCAAAGGTTCTTCCAGATAGCTATCACTGTCATACTTCTGTGTTATCTATAACGCACATTAATTCATCAATTAAATAGACTTTTCTAATTTGAAAACTGTTACATTGAAATCAATAGAGCACCTTTTATACAAAGTTCCAGTATCAAAGTATCCCACCTAGCTGGAAAAAATCATGGGGCCCAATATTCAGAAAAGCTGAATTTGTGCAAAATTTCAGCAAAAGCTAGGAGCTAAAATTTTGCACCGAAAATTCATCTTAATTGAGGAGCTTAAAAGTCATGCTTATAAATTTAGGCCTGCTATTCATATGCCTAAATTTATGAGCCTATGGCTGAAAATGAGTGCTAAGCTCCTAACCTTTTTTTTTTCTCCTCCCCTAAATTAGATCCTGCTGTCACTTACTTTTTATCCTCTTAAATTTAGGAATTAAGTGAAATTTTGAGTACAAATTTTAGCACTCAGGCCTAGTAAATTTTCAAAGCTAATTTAGGGGGGAGTTCATCAAAGGGCCCTAAGCGCGTTAGCACATGCAATCACGTTAGAAGGCGCAAAATGTGTTAAGGAAGTGTGTGGCACAGTGGTTAGAGCTACAGCCTCAGCACCCTGAGGTTGTGAGTTGAAATCCCATGCTGCTCCTTGTGACCCTGGGCAAGTCACTTAGGGCTCCTTTTACTAAGCTGCGGTAGCATTTTTAGCACGCCCTGCAGATTAGCACGTGCTAACCCCCGCGCTATGTGGAAAAACTAACGACAGCTCTATGGAGGCGTTAGCACCTAGCACGCGTGGCATTATAGCGCACGCTAAGCGCGCGCTAAAACCGCTAGCACAGCTTAGTATAAGGAGCCCTTAATGCCCCAGGTGCATTAGATAAAGTGTGAAACCCCCCCCCCCCCAGGACAGATAGGGAAAAATGCTTGAGTACCTGAATGTAAACCACTTAGGCTATAAATAAATAAATAAATGCACCCATAGAAATATAATGGGTATCTTTAGTGGTTAGCATGCACTAACATGTTTGCGTGCGCTTATGCATTTAGGTCTGGATTCTCTAAATGGCGCTGTTGTCTGTGGCCACCTGTTGTTTGTGTCAATCACGCAACAGCGCTGTTTAGAGAATCGTGCCTCCAGCCTACATTTCTGGCATCTACCTTTGAAGTGAATCATGTTTCCATAGGTGCTTTATAGCGCCTAATGCCATTTCCGGCATTAGCCACGCCTATAATGGTGTTAGGCACTGTAAAGCACCTACAGAGGTACAATTCTGGTGCTAGTTTTTTAGGCACCAGTAGACACTTTACATGGCGTTTTTCACTTAGCTTGCGTGCGTATTTTTTTTTATTTATTAAAAAAAAAAAATTATAATCCACTTACAACCTAAGCAGCTAACAAGCAAGCATACACACTTAATGAACAAAGATATACAATAAACTTTACAAAACATTACTGGACCAACAATTAATAAAATCAGGTGAAAAGACATCCTTCAAACCTTGCTGTCTTTTCTTCTTCAAGGACATATTTAACTATCGCATATCCACATAAATTGCTTAAATCAATCAAAAGTAAAAACAAAGAAGTGCCTCTTGAGTAACTTCCTAAACAGGGTACACGTTTTTATAAAATTGTATCACTCCAGATATCTCATTCCATAAGTCTGGACCTGCAACTGAAAAGCAGGATTTGCTGGTATTGACATTTATCTCTGTCATACATCTAAGAGCATTTTATTTTCTGATCTTAATGCTCTACTTGGTTTATACATTTTCAGGCATTTGGTCAGGTAATCAGGTAAAATACCATATATCCATTGATGGGATATATGGTATTTCAAAATTTTAAATAGGAACTCGAGAGTATATTGGTAACCAATGCAGTTTCTTTAAAATTGGTGTTATATGTTCATATCGTGATTTTTCCATTAAAACGCACACTGCTGACTTTCAGACGTACAGATGGAAGGCCCAGGTAATTACCGGTACTGTTACAGTAATCAAGCTTTGAAAGCACTAACATTTGTAGAACCTGTCTGAGATCCCAACCTGATAGGAAATTTTTAAATTGGAGTAATTTTCTTATTGCGAAATATGCAGCCTGCACTACTCTCGCTATTTGAGATTTAAATTATAATTTTGCATCAAGAATTACTCCCAACATTTTGATTTCCTCATTAACTGTAATCAAATGCCCATTTAAGAGTATTTTATGGGGCCAAAGGTGTTCCTGCCATTCTCCTACAAACATTATTTCTGTTTTCTCAATATTCAGATTTAAACCATTGTCGTACATCCATTCATTGATCTTATTCATATAGCCTTTTAATTTTGTGGACAGTTTCTCACCTCATCCCTCAATTGTGAAAAAGAATTGAACATCATCAGCATATATTCTATAAGAAGCCCCCATCTAATCTAATAGGTTTCCGAAAGGGGACAAATAAATGTTGAAGAGAATTGCAGATAGTGCTGATTCTTGCTGAAATCCCTATTTTTCATTTTGAAGAGAGAAATATCTATTGGGAGTGTATTTCTATCTTTAAATACCACCCTTCACCCAAGATAGTAAAGTATCGGAGCCCTATAGTCCTTTTCTTCACTATTTCAAGATTGTAAGCTTTAAATAATAAAAATAAAAAAACTAATATACTATGCCATCTTTAAAAGGATATTTAAAATATTTTAGTTTTATTGAGATGCACTGACTTGGAGTTGAACTGGGAACATCAGTGTAGAAGGGTGGAAATTTAACCTGTGTGCTACACAAGAAGCAGCATAGCAGTTGTAAAATTAGCTCCTAGAAGCTCTTTGAGCATTGTTTGGGTTTTAGATAGATGTGGTTTGGGCTTCAGAAAGACATTAGTCTGATAGAAGTGAGTTCTATGGATGGTATTTAGGCAACCATGTAAGTCATCCTTTGAGCTTTGTTTGGGCATCAGATAGACATTATTTGATACATGTTTCTCTGAATGGGATTTAGGCAGATTTGGGAATTTTCAAAAGTGAACTTCAGGGATTTTATTTAGTGATCCAGCCACCACATAAACAGGACACGTCCATACAAGCATATTGAATTTAAAACTGGCTAAAGAAGCAATGTTATGAGCTAATTACAGCACATGAAAATCACAGCTTTAGGGTTTCATGCTCAAAATAACACTTTCTTTCTCATTAAACATTGCTCCAATCAGCTCATTCATCAAAGCAAAAAAAGCCCATAACTTCATTTGGCAAAGCTTAAAAACAGAATAAAACACATTACAGAACTGAATGTGGCTTCTAGTTCATTGCAAATGAAGGTGTCTAGTTGCACAATGGTGACCTCATTGTGAGATCATCAAGGTGCACCTGTAAGGTACAATGCCACAATTAAAAGATGGGCTGGGAATTGAACTCACAACCTCTGCAAGATCAACACACAGCTTTTACACATTGAGTTACATTAGCTTCCAACTGTGGATCTGACTGCCCTGTCATATCATAGCTTACTGACCTGCCTATGTATCATCTGCTTAGGAATGATATCACAGTTACCACAAACAAAGCCTTTCTAGCTCAGCAGGTTAATGCATCTCCTGTATCCTCTCCAGATCACCGGTTCAACTCCCACTGTCACTTTTGCTAATTCTAACAACTTCTTAACAGCTTGCTATTATTTATTTATTTATTTATTTATTTCGATTTCTATCCCATTCTCCCAGAAGCTCAGAAATGGTTACAAGTAGACATTCACAATCGTTTGAAAACAGACTAGTCATGACAACAAATAGGTTACAGTAGACAATAACAGAGCTTATTCTAGAGACCAGACTGGTCATAGCGAAGAGTACTAGGAGAAGTATATTGAGGAGGCAGTTTTTAATGGCCCGATTGACAGAAGAAGAAGGTCTAGTGAGTCTAGTGACCTGATCTGTGTGGGTAATCTGTTCCATAGCTGAGGTAGGAAATGGCTGTAGGATCGTTTATATGCCTGCGAGAATGCTTAGTCTTTATTCTTCTTTGGAGCGGAGGGGGCAGTTAGGGGTATATAAGCATAGCTTGGATGCTCTGTTGAGGTAGAATCTCTTGTGTGTCATGACCAGGGCTTTGAAGATCATCGCTTTTTGACTGGTAACAAGTGAGCTGCATAGAGCGCTGGAGTAATGGGAACATGGTAGCTGAGGTTGTATAGGATTCAAATTGCTGAGTTCTGGACTTTTGGAGGCGTTTTAGATCTCTTGCAGCGATGCCATTGAATAGGGAGTTGCAGTAGTCTAGTCTAGAGAGTACATAGGCATATAGCAGTTGGGCTAAGAGAGTCTAAGATAGAATTTTTGTAATTTATTTTTTCTAGTATTGCAACATTGTGATGTTTGAGATGAAAATTATATTTGATTAGTCTGTAGCTTGTAATTCTTTGAGTTAAAATGAGTACTTTGTGAGCTGAAGTACATGAGGGAGTTGAACCCACACTAGGCTTACACGCTAACCTTAATTGTAACCACTATGCTAGATAATGAGCCATAAAATAATAGTAATTCAGCTTTTATAATACTGTTCAGCATAGGCGTCGTTATGGCTGTAGGATCAGCGCCGTATTGAAGCACTCCAAGCATGCCTAAAGGGCTGCAGTTAATTCTGCTAGAATACATGCCAGGAGACAACCCAAGGTGAATCTCACTGCCCTGTCATATCATAGCTTACTGAGTCTAGATGGTGGACTGCCATTTTTCATCCATACATTTCCCTTTCCAGGCAAACTTATTCTCACCTTCACATGGCTAGTACATCCTGACCTGTCATAGTAGGAAACATCTCCCCTGACTGAAAGAAGCCATTTCTGGTTCACCAAGTTAAGGCACCTTGTTCATCCTCTCCAGCTCTCCAGTTGAAATCCCACCTTATTTGCTCCCATATAATGCCATTTTCTCAAATATGCTGTTTGGAGGCTGTGAGGTAGTTTAGATGTCTCATTGGACATCCTAGAAACATGTTGCTTTGAGCGTCATTAGCGATTCTGCCTTTGAAGCTGATTGGGCATCCTTTGGGTGTAGTTTTATTAAAGTATTCACCTGCAACAATGCTACTAGAAGAAAATCAGATTTTATTCCAGCAGAGTGGCGGCATTATAAAAGCAGGGATGGTGGCCACAGGCTGTGTTCCTTAAACACTTCCTCAATTGAAAGCTCCATACAACTAAATGGGACTCATGCCAGTCCATGCCATCCTCCTCCCCCCCCCAAAAAAAAAAAATAGCACAGCATCCATGTTACACCACCCCATTTCTGTTGTCCCCATATCACACAGGGTTAGGGTTATCGCACTATAGTATCTGAATGGGCCCTGGCCTGCCTTTTGTAAATAAGCACAAGGTCAAAAATAGTTTTAAGATTTTTATTGTAGAATGTCATGTAACATGCTAGACACTCAAATCATGAATCTTTGTACAGTCTAGGGAAGCAGCATGCAAGAGTAACACAATACAACTGTAGTTCGATGAGATCGATCACAGATACACAAATATGCAGAGTAAGCCACTCCTAGGTCAAAATCAAGTGCCAGCCTACAAGAGGAAGGGGAAAATTGTTAGTGTGGAATATGAGCACAAAACTATATCCTCTTTTACAAAGGCGTGCTAAGTGAATGTATGCACTAACTGCTAACGCATCCATAGGATAACATGCACGCATTAACCAATAAGGCATCCATAGGTTAACAGGCACACATTAACCGATACGGGGTCCATAGGCTAACAGTCACGCACTAACCGATAAGGTGTCCATAGGATAACATGCACACACTAACTGATAAGGCGTCCATAGGATAACATGCACGCTGTAACAGATAGGCGCCATATTAACACTTACATAGCAAGGCGTGCATGTTATCCTATGGACACCTTAGCAGTTAGCGCATGCATTCAATTAGCACGCCTGTGTAAAAGAGTGCCTAAAACTCACCAATATACTGTTTTGTATAACAGTGCAGATAGTAAGCACAATTTGCAGTCAATTGAAGAATATCTAGAGTAAGCAAGCAAAGGTCTTTCTGATTGTGTATTTGATCTGTTAATAATAACTTTTTGTCCAGGTGCAAGCTGGTGTACCGAACCTAGTTTTAACAGACCTGTTCTGGCCTCTGGGAAACACAAGAGTCATTAGCCACATTGGAGAGATGAGCATAATCAACCTGGAATCAGGAGAAAAAAGGGAAAATGTTAGAAAGTCATCTATAAAAAGTTATGGGAGAATATGTCACAGCACAATCTCAAAATAACACCTAGAATGAACAGAAGCACAAACACTGTTAGACTTCTAAAAAGAAAAGGTAGCTGCATCTGAACCCTATTAAGCACCAATTAGGCACCCATAAGGAACTTCCCTTCAAAACTATGTGCACCAATTGGATATCCTTTGGATGTTTTTCCACACACACACACCTAAGCAATAGTTATCACACTGGCAATAGTTATCAATGAGTTCTTACACTGCCTGTTATATGAAAAGATTTACCTTTAGCTCTGAGTAAAAACACTGCTTCCATCTTCCCAACATCATAGGTTCCACTCTCAGGTAAGGTTAACACATATTCATCTAACTTGCATATCCATTTTCCTGGCTCCAAAGATTCAAACAGTATGAGTGTTTCAGCAAAACACCTGGACTGAATTTTTATTATCACTAATTCTCAGACCTGCTAATGACCCTGTGGAATGGAGAGAGGTGTAGCAGATATCAGGGGAGAAAAAGTTAAAGGAGAATAACCATAAGTAACAACACAGAATGGGAGTCCAAAATAAAAAAAAATAGTTCTGCCTAAACTTTTTTGTAATAAATACACCTAAGTAGCTAGCAATATATCATTCTCACCTGGATTTGGTATCTGAGCTGCTAGCAAGAAGTTCCTTGCATAGGTGCAGCATATTTACCTGGAAAGAAGAAAAAGGTTAGAAAAACATCAAAATTGCAAATTACTATAGCTGCTAATGGTCCTGTGAAATGGAGAGAGTTGTGGCAGATATAGGAAAGAAAAGGTTAAAAGATATTCAAGAAAGGTAAGGTCTCAGTAATCATCATAAGCAATAATAGAGAATAAGAGTCCTAAAAGAGAAAACTCTGCTTTGATGGACCTTCTTATACTAAGCATGCCTACGTGGCGTCTAACATCATAGGCACCGTTAGGACATCCCACCAGAAAACTTTCAAATCTGATTGGGCGTGCTTTATTGTTCGGCCAAAAACACCTGTACTGACTTTTAATCATTTCCTTCACTTCTCACAGCTTTTACAAGAAGCCATTTCTCATCTGCTTAGTCTGTAGAGGCTCTGTTACCAAATTCTAAACAAAGTTCCCTCTATAGCTCTATACCTTAAAACACTCCTTTTATCTTCCATATGTCAGGGGTTCAAGGCTCATTGTCTAACACAGCGGATTAAAGTGAAGGTTAGCGTGTAAGCATGTCACATTTTTTCAAAATTCACACTGAAATAATAACAAATCAGTAAAAAACATATTTTTATATATAGCTAACATCGTAGGGACGTTATCTTATATCTATATCAGAAAAAGTAGTGATTTCTGGGAATGGTTATCGGAAGCCTAAATGCCACACGAACGTCTAAAGCACGTCTACAACTAGAAGCAGTTTACAGAATCGGGGCTAGAGTGCCAGTGGTACATTCAAGCTAATGGAAGATAAAATATGTTTACTTGGGATGTAGGTTACACGTGTAAGTTGCACATGTAGGATACATGTGTATCCTAGACATGTAGCCTACATGTGTACCTTACATGTGCAACTTACACGTGTAACCTACATCCCTAGTAAACATATTTTATCTTCAATTAGCTTCCACTGGCACTCTGGCCCCTACATGTGCAACTTACACGTGTAACCTACATCCCTAGTAAACATATTTTATCTTCCATTAGCTTGAATGTACCACTGGCACTCTGGCCCCAATGCTATTTACATGCTATTTTAGGCAGCCTAGTTCAATCAAATCAGCTTTCTCTGGGCATCCCACAGACGTTATTTGAGAGGTTTTTAGAAGTGATTCCTTGCTCTAAATAACACACTCTTTCTCATTAAACATTGCTACAATCAGCTCATTCTTCAAAGCAAAGAGAAAGCCCATAACTTCAATTGGCCAAGCTTAAAAACAAAATAAAACACAGAACAGACCTGAATGTGGCTTCTAGTTCATTGCAAATGGAGGTATGCAGCTGCACAATGCTGACCTCATTGTGACATCATCAAAGTGCACCTACAAAGTAGAATGCCACAAGTAAAAGATGGACCGGGAGTTGAACTCACAACCTCTAAGATCAGCACTGCACTTTTACTCATTGAGCTACACCACCTTTCCCTCCAGTTTCTCTGACTCCCCTGTCATATCATAGCTTAGTGATCTGCCTATGTATCAGCTGCTTAGCTATCATATCACAGTTAGCTGAGACAAAAGACTGCTAGCTCAATGGCTTAAAGCACCGCTTTCATTGTCTCAAAAGCCAGAATCTCAAGTATGATTCAATAAATGTGACATTTAGTCAAATACTATACTACTGTTTTTATCAATTGGAAACTCCACTTTTGGAATAGATTTATTCTAGTATTGCTAATGTTGTGCTGTTTGAGATGAAAATTAGATTGGATTGGTCTGTAGCTTGTAATTTTTATTAAAATGAGTATTGTGTCAGCTGAAAGACATGAAGGAGTTGAACCCACACCAGGCTCACACCCCAACCTTCATTCTAACCACTGTGCTACATAATAAGCCAAAAAATCATAGCAATTCTGGTTTGATTATACTGTTCCATTTAGGCGTCGTTATGGCAGTAGTTAAGGCATGCCAAAATGGCTGCAGTTAAGCATATCTCAAGCTGTCAGGGTAGGAAACCTCTCCCCTGACTGAAAAAGGCCACCAAGTTAAGGCACCTCATTGCACCTTGCTCATCCTCTCCAGCTCTCATCCAATTTCATTTTCTCAAATATTATGCTGGCTGCAGGCTGTGAGGAAGAGACATGCCAGCTACCCTGTTTGCCACCCCCACCCACCCCTTTGCAGCCTGGGCCTCATGGAACACTAGATAACACATAGGTTAATGTGACCAAATAGCTGAAGTGGTGCTTATTAAGGAAACACTAATATCTAGCTACTACTCAATATAAATAAGCACAAAGGGAAACATGGTATAAGATTTTTATTGCAGTCCAGGAAAGCAGCATGCAAGTGTAATATTAGGCAACTGCAATTTGATGAGATGGTATGCAGAGTAAGGCACTCTTAGGTCCAAGTTGTTTTGTGGTTCAATTGTTAAGGTCCCATAATCTGCTCCTGGTAGGAGAAGGAGCAGATTAAGAAAAAGAAAGATGGATTGAGACAAATTAAGAGTTGATTGGTGAGTTTTAGGCTGTCTTTTATAAAGGTGCACTAAATCCATGCACGCACTAACTACTAACGCGTCCATAGGATAATATGCAAGCGTTAACCTTTAGAATACTCTAACGGCGCCTAAGCGCATGGTAAATGTTAACACGTGCATGTTATCCTATGCACGCCTCAGTAGTTAGCACATGCGTGGATTTAGTGCACCTTTGTAAAAGACAGCCTAATTGACTGTTTTCTCAGAAAATCTTCTATACTACACCCTTCTGAAGGAAAAAAGTGTGAAACGTTAGTGTTGTGAAAATGTAGATAATTCATTACAAGGGCAAAGAAAGGTTACAGTACATCATTCTCACCTATTCTTTATGTTTTGGTATTTGAGCTTTGGCCAGGTGCAAGCTAGTGTGCTGAACCCAGTTTGAACAGACCTGCTCTGGCCTCTGGGAAACACAAGGGGAGTCATTTAGCCACTCTGGGAACCTGAAATTAGGAGAAAAGAGGGGAAATGTTAATACATCTGTGGCAAAAATAAAAAAACAGAAGTCTTGGGAGAATATGTCACACCACAGTCTCAGAATAACAGCTAGAATGAACAGAAGCAAAAAAACAATGTTCCTTTTTTATAATAAGGATGCCTATCAATTATGACTCTACAAAGAATTACCTTTAGCTCTATGAGGAAAAGCACTGCTTCCATCTTCCCAGTATCATAGGTTCCACATATTCATGTAACTTGCATATCCATTTTGTTAGCACTAAAGTTTCCAACAGCATTGGTTTTTTTAGCCCACACTCCTGGAACCCATTTTTATCATCACTAATTCTCAGACCTGCTAATGACCCTGTGGAATGGAGAGAGTTATGGCAGATATCAGGAGGAGAAAAGGTTAATAGAGAATCACCATAAGCAATAACACAGAATGAGAGTCCCAAAGAAGAAATTAGTCCTGCCTGAGCTTTTATTTAATAAAGACACCTACGTAGCTAGCAATATATCATTCTCACCTAGATTTGTTATCTTAGCTGCTAACAAGGAGTTCCTGGAAAGATGAAAAAGGTTAGACAAACATCAAAATTGCAAATTACTATAGCTGCTAATGGTCCTGTAGAATGGAGAGAGTTGTGGCAAATATAGGAAAGAAAAGGTTAAAAGATAATCAAGAAAGGTAAGGTCTCAGAATCAGGACAGAATAGGAGTCCTAAAAGAGAAAACTCTGCTTTGATGGACCTTCTTATACTAAGCATGCCTAAGCAGTGTCTGACATCACAGGCACTGTTAAGACTTCCCACCAGAAAACTTTCAAATCTGATTGGGCGTGCTTTGGGTGTGATTTGGGCATAGAAGGAAATACATTCCTACCACAATGGCTTGTAGCAGAGAGAAGATGAATGTATCTGATGCACCTGTGCCTGCAAACTGCAGAATGCTGATGAAAAACAGCAAAGTCCACCACTTATGAGAGCTGTTAGGATGCATGAAGATGAGGGTGGGATTTGAACTGGGGAGCTTGAGAAGATGGACAAGGTGCAACAAGGCACATTAACTTGGTGAGCCACAAATGGCTTTGCTCTGTCAGAGGAGAAGTTTCCTTCCATGACAGCTTAGGATGACCTAGCCATGAGAAGGAGAAAATAAGTTTGCCTGGAAAGGGAAATGTGATAAAAACAGCAAAGTCCACCATCTAGACTCTCTTATGACAGCTAATAGGAAGCTGTTAGAATAAGTGAAGGTAGGATTTGAACCAGGAAGTTTGAGATGGACAAGATGCAACAAGGCACATTAACCTGGTGAGCCAGAAATGCTTTCTTTGTGGTGATTGTGATATGATAGCTAATCAGATGATACATAGGCAGGTCAGTCAACTATGATATGACAGGGCAGTGAGCTCCACCTGAATAGCTGTTATAGCTCAATGTGTTAAAATCCTGGGCTGATCATACAGAGGTTGTGAATTCAACACCCAGCGCATCTTTTAATTGTGGCATACTACCTTGAAGGTACACCTTGATGACCTCACAATGCGGTCAGCTTTGTGAAGCTGAAGAGCTCCATTATGCAATTAGGGAAAATACATGTTAAGGTCTGTATCTGGTTTTTCTCTTTTTAAGCACCGAGAAATGAAGTAATGTGTGCAATAATGATATCTTTTTCATGTTCTTTCTTTGCTCTCAAGAAAGTTGATTGCAGCACTGTTTGTTGAGAAAAAAGTGGGTTCTTTTTAAGCAGGACAGCCAAAGGTGATGTAATTAATAAATCATTTACTGTTTGGGCAGAAAAGTACAATGTTTTCCATGCAATATGTTTATATTGATGTGCCCTATTGATATGGTGGCTTATTAAATCTATTAGGAGGGAGAAAAGAGGCAAAAAACGATTCCTGAAGTCTAGGTAACATATATCATTTCGGAAGCCCAAAGTACGTCTATGTTACACACATAGAAACCCAAGCTCAGGCCAAGCAGAAACCACAATTAGACCAACTTTTCGTTTGCCTACATTTTCCACGATGTTTAGACACAGTCTGCTGCTTAACTAGCATCTATGTGGTGCCTATCCTTAATCATGCCCATGTTATGCCCTTGTAACGCCCATGTCTACATACTTGGACGCGACTTTCCCCAAAACTCGCGTCTAGCTTGTGTCTATATTCTGAGAACGCCTATCTGACACCTAACATCATCTGTCCCAATTAACGCTTGTTAAGACCCTTAACTCACTCATTAACCACTTAAATCGGATGTCTAAAGCACGCCTAAAGTTAGGCACACTTTACGGAATCGGGGCCTAAATTTTCAGCATGAAAAAAACATTCTAATGGGTACAAGATGCTAAAATGGAGTAGAAATGCTAGTTCTGCAAGAAAACACACTTATGTGTCCATTTACAGAATAGTCCATAAGTATTTCACAAGGATCTGCAAAGGGTGAATGAGCAAGCCTGGGTCATGCCCTTAAAATGTGCCCAGTGTTATAGAATTTGAGGGATATGTCCTCAACTTGCGCAGCAGGATTCACATCTGGTTTTACTTGGTATAACATATTGTTTCCAAAGGTTGAGCATGAATCCTGATGCCATGCAATGTTCTATAAAGGGAGTCGATCCAAGAATGCCCATTATAGGATACCATTCAGCACTGATTTTTTTTGTGCCAAATTTTAAGCGCTATTTATAGAATTTTTTCTTTCGTGAAACCTTAAGCACTTTTCTCTTAATAATGAACACTCTAGGAAGATTGCCAAGTCTCCAAGTTTATTCAAATCTTACTATACTGCACCATGGGCAAACCTTCTGGGTGTCTTACAATCTAAAAATCCAATGTGAAAAGGATAGTAGTTAATTAGTAACATAAACATATCATAGACAACATGAAAATGAGGTAAAGAAGATAAACTAAAATTTTGAAAGGATGGGGGGAGGATAAACACATTTGTTTAATTTTTTATTTAGCACGACTCATCCAGTGTGGTCAAGCATGTTTGATATGCATCTAAAAAGAGAAATATTTTTAAATCACCTTTAAATTTGTTGATAGACGTCAATAATCGAAGAGGTTAATGCCATGGGAAACTAAACAAAGAAATTTTGGGTCTGTATACCCTGAATAAGATAATTGGAAACCAAATAGTGTCCAAAAATGAAGATATAGAAATCAATCAAATATGGTGGAACACCAATAGTATATATAAAGTGATTCAAATCAAGGAAAAAAAGACCTCAAAATACCCCAAGAGTGCAATAAATAAGTCACAATCATATTGGGGTTGGGTATCATCACTGGTCAAAAACCCTTGAATGTTTGAATTTTTAAATTAGTAAGCCCTATCATTACCCTTGAAGAAGCCTATCGGTGCGAAACGGACCGGGCCTCCGTCAGGTTATTAAGATAAGTGCTTAATGGTATCTTATAGATAAGCCAGTCAAAAATCAGTTGAATTTTGAACACACAATTGCTGGTTATTTAATGCTCATTGGCAAGAAGAAAGATATTTTATCACTATATTAACTAAGAGTTAATCATGAAAGCATTATGAAATTATTAAAATTTAATTAAAAATTTTAAAATTCAAGCATTCAAGGGTTTTTGACCAATGATGATACCCAACCCCAATATGATTGTGACTTATTGATTGCACTCTTGGGGTATTTTGAGGTCTTTTTTCCCTTGATTTGAATCACATTATATATACTATTGGTGTTCCACCATATTTGATTGGGTCTATATACCCTACATGTAATTGTCAGCACTGATATATACAGTATAGAACCCCAAATGGTGCGATTCTTTTTTAGGTGATTTTTTTTTTTTTAAATGGCTGTTCCTGTGGTGTGTCAAATATACATGCTTTCCCCTTGGCCTTATATGTACTTTACACAAGGATCTGTGCTGAGTGAGCCTCTCGTAAAATACACTGAAAATTGAAAATACCTCTTAAACACAACAGATCTATCTGTCATTTCAATTTTTAACATGTGTGTGGAGTTTTTTTTCTTTGGGCGGGGGAGGTTTTTTCCTCTCTCTGTGTTTGTGTGTGAGTGTTAGGTCTGTCCTATATTTTTTATGGAGTCTTTTTCCTTTTTAATTGTGATTTAATTGTGAACCGCTGAGAACTGTTATAACCTTTGGCGGTATATCAAGTTTTAATAAAGATATCTACATGGATGATCCTTTTTCCATTAGATAATCTGTGTAAAACCATTTATGGTTTCATGTTATTTAAATAATGAAAAAACATTATTCATGAAAGGAAAATGTTTCTTTACAGCTATTTCAGTTAAAACAGTTCTGCTGTAATGAAAAAGCTGTCTTAAACATTACTTAAATACAGTTTCCCAATAGAGCAGATTACTTTGATTTGTACAGAAGGAAAGGAGATGGGATTTGATATTCTATACTGCCTTTCAATTGTTACAATCAAAGTGGTTTACATTTTACATACAGGGTGATAAAAAAAAAGACACCCTCAACAGTTTTGGTTTTCTCAGCAACTGCTTGGAATTTCAATATGAAAGTATACTCTGAAAGAAAACATCTATCCTTATAAATTGAAAATTAGAACCTAGCAGGGGTGAACTGACCACTGGGACAATAGGGCAGTACCTGAGGGCCCAAAGCAGTTTAATCCTTTTAGGGGCCTATGCCTTCTATTATAATCTGGGAGCCCAAATCACTGTCAGTCTACTACCCCTATAAACTAGACTAACTTATTTTTCCACATCAGATGTTTTTAATGATTTTGCAGTATAGCGAACAAAAATGAAATGTGAAATATAAAATATTTTATAATAAAATATTGAAAAAAAATAAAAACATATTTCTGGCAATTCTATGTCAACAGGATTATGAAAACTAGGAGCTATATAAGAAATGAAAGAGCCTGAAATTTACAAGGTTACAAAATCATTTGCAATTTAAATGAAGGCATATTTATTTAATATTTAATTTTCATTTCACATTGTTAGTGAATCAAATAAATAGTTTTTGATTTTCACTGATAAAACTATCCCATATCTAATTAAGCACCTCCTGAGAGGTAACTTCAATCCCAGTTTCAGTAATGAAGTCCATAAATCATTGGAGCATTTATACGTATTAAGCGTGGAAAGTATGTCGGGCCTTATAAGGGTTATTAACATCATGCCTATTAAAAGAGGGGCATACTCCCCCTTATACAAAGCTGTGTTAGGCGTTTTTATCGCCAGCCGCAGTGGTATTAGTGCCAACGCTCATAGAATTCCTATGAGCGTTGGAGCTAACACCACTGCGGCTGGCAATAAAGTCTAATGCAGCTGGGTTATTTTATTACAAATCAGGTTATTTTAGCACATGGGGACTCACCTCCAGATTCTATATACTGCAGCCAAAGTTGCTCTTGCAAATCTGTGCGCACTGCCGATTTGCATACGCAATGTAATTGTTTAACAAGCCAATCCATGCCAATAATTGTCAATTTATTTTATCAAGACTTGACTTTTGCAATATTGTTTCTGTTGGTTTCTCTAAGTTGTTTTTTTTTTTAATTAGGATTTTATATACCGCCTATCAAGGTTATCGAAGCGGTTTTTACAATCAGGTACTCAAGCATTTTCCCTATCTGTCCCGGTAGGCTCACAATTTATCTGACGTCAGAGAAAGGGCGGGACCGCTGGAAGAGGAAGCAGCGCAGACACAGGGCTCAGAGAAGAGGCGGGACAGCCGGCAGAGGAAGCAGCAGGACAACGGTAGGCAGCTTCTCCTTGATGGGGGTGGGGGGTGGGGAGGCTGTGGGGGTGCGAGCGGTCCTTCGGGGTGGGGGTGCGTGTGCGAGTGCAAGCGGTCCTTCGGGGTGGGGGTGCGAGCGGTCCTGCGGGGTGAATCGGACGTCGGGGGGGGAACTATGTAAAAAAAAATGTGTACAACGCGCTCATGCGTATAATGCGCATGGTTATGCACGGTTTGTAAAATCGTGTATAACGCACGCGTTATATGTGTGAAAATACGGTAGATATGCCTGTTAAAGCTTTTCATTCTATGTTGCATTGGCTTCCTATGAAAGCCCGAATATGATTTAAAGTAAGTATAACAGTTTTTAAGATACTGATTGGATGTGCCCCATCTTTTTTGTCTGAAATAATTTCTTTGCTTCATGGATCTAAAAATTCTCATAACACTCTTTTTTTTTTTTTAATTATTATTTATTTATCAAATTTTTACATGTTATAAATCAAGTATCCACTTGTACAGAAAGTTGAAGAAAAGCAAGAAAATAATACTCAAAGGTAAAATACATAATAATCAAATAAAATAAAATAAATATTTAGCTTAAATTCAGCTCAAGTCCTCAACATTAGATCCAAGAAGGATAAGGCGGACATATTAACAAATGCTAACAACTGCTAACAACTATCAATTCAAATATTAGGAAAACAAGATCCCCTGGCTGAGAAAGGATATCATTATTCAAATGCACTTCACTTTGATTTTAATTTTCCTTCATCCAGCCGAGTTCCTGCCAAAAAGGCTGTCAACTGGAATGGTTCAAAGAATACATATTTCTTCATATGGTATTGTATTATACATTTACAAGGGTGTCGAAGGAAAAAAGTCCCACCAAGAGATGTAACCCCTGGATTCATCAAAAGAAACTCTCGCCTTCTCCTCTGGGTTTCCCGTGCCAAGTCTGGAAACATTAATATTTTTTGTCCAAGAAATTCTTTCATTTTATTTCTAAAGAACAATCTAAGCAACCAGTTTTTATCTGGAGCAAGAGCCACAGTAAGAAGCAATGTTGCCGGAGATACTAGCTCTCTATCTGAAAGTTCCAAGATTGCTGAAACATTAAGTAGTTGATTATTCTCCTGTTGTTTAGATGGTGATTTAATAGCTTTCATTGGTAGGTAATATACTTGAGTAAGTGGTGGTAATGTATCCTCTGGAATACCCAAAATCTCCAACATATAACGTTTCAACATATCCCTAGGTGTCACCGAGGCTATCCTAGGAAAGTTAATCAGTTGGAGATTATTATTACGAGAAAAATTCTCCAAAGATTCCAGTTTTCTACGCATATTTGTATTATCTTTTATTATTGCTTCATTAAGCTGTTTTGTAACTTTTAACTCCTGTTGTATATTCTCAATAGAATTCTTAGATTCACCAATTTCAACTTTTATGATTTTTATCTCAGTTTCTTGAAAAGTAATTTTATTTTCCAGCTGCAAAAGCTGGGGCTTGACAGACTTGGCGAGGTCAGCCACTAAATCCCAAATTGAATCTAGTGTTACTTCTCTGGGTTTTTCAATAACATATGAAGGATTAAAAGTTTGAATAGTCTCACCAGTTTTCAGCTGTTCCTGGCAATCCTTCTGCTGGCCTGAAGTAATCCCTGATGTTTCCAAGTCCTCGGTGTTTCTTGGACTCACCTGAAAACTCAGGGAGTCCATCTCCACGCTCCCCTCTCTGTTCTCTCTGGCCTCCGTGGGTAGATGCCTGCCTTCTCCCGGCAGCTCCTCCACTCGTGGGGAGCTGGTAACCTGAGGAGGTGGGGGAGGTACCCTAGCGTCGGGGCTCAACGTTGTCTCTAGCCCCAAGGAGATCACCTCATTTCCGCCCCTCTGAGGCGTCTCCAGCGGGGGTGCCGACGCTGCCGGGATATCCTGCATCCGACGCAGGAGTTCTTCTATGTTGCCGAACGAGGGGACCGCCGAACGCCGCGAGGCTCCAGCGGCGCTGCGACCTCTCCTCTTCGGCATTCTAGGTAGGTAAATCTGTTCAGCAGAAAATTTTCAGAAAGTCTCCTCCGGCGTGCTGCTCAGCGTCCGGGACCGTCGGCCATCCATAACACTCTTATGTTGTGTTTTCCCACAATTCATAAGATATAATCTGTGAAGCAGCTTTCTCTTACATTACCATATAAGATGGCAGCAATTTGGAGCTCCCTACCTACTGCCAAAATATTATGTAGAAATTATTTAGGCCCTCTTTTACTAAGACATGGTAGAGGCTTCTACTGCAGCCCAGGGCGTTAACAGAGGCCTGTTAATTGAAAAACAGCATCAGAAATGGCAAAAACCCGCAGTATTGAAGTACCTACCGATGCTTAAAAAAAAGGCAACTGGTATTGCGGCTAGGAAGCCACTTTAGGCCACAGAATGCCAAAATAGGCATAGCCAACACCGGAAATGGCGTTAGGCAGATTAAAGTGGCTACCTAGCCTCAATTCACGGCAAGATAGGCGGCTGAAACATAGACTCGGAAAACCCTGGCCTACATTTCAGCTGCCTATCTATGTTGCTATGGGATACGAAAGTCAGGCCACAGCAGCCTTAAGCTGATTGCAGCAGGAGAAGTTATCCCTAATCAGCTGAGCCGCTTCGGGGAGTTCTGCCGGCTCAGCTGATTTGGGGGGTGGGGGGAATATCCCTGCTGCGATCATCTGAGTAGCTGCGGCAGGGGACCTGCTGGCATCGGCAGGAAGGATGCCCACTCCCTCCTACTGGAACCCCTGAAGCAGCCCCCTCCCCCCCCCCCAACTGACAGGCAGGAGGCATGATTCTGGCACCTTTTATTTAGGCACCAGTAGGGGGGTCGCCATTTCTAATGGCATTTTTCAGTTAACTTAGGCACCAGTAGGACAGCTATTGGCATCTAAGTTTCAGCACCGGTTACAGAATTTCCCTCTATGTTATTATGATCCGCCCCTAACCATGACCACTTTTAGGAAGGTGCTTTGGACTAGGTACCTACTTTTTATAGAACCACATTTTTCGAGTTAGGTGCCTAACTTTCAATTAAGTACAATTAAAGCCAGTTATGAATTTATAAGTGCCAATTATCAGTGCTGATTAAGCCTATTAATCAATTAAGTTAGGTGCCTACATCGGCTAGACGGACTATATAGAGTCGGCTAGGCGAACTATATAGAAAGGGCTTAAGCAGTATTCCTATGCTTCCCAATTTACCAGCTAATTCTATACAAAGCTCTAAAATATGTGTGCAAAATTGAATTGAATAACATGCTAATTAGTGTCAATAACTGGCATTTTAATAAGAAATTATTGTTGCATTCTGATTAATATGTGCTAACTGGACAATGCAGACATAGGGCTAGATTCACAAAGCAAACTGATCGTGTACCGACCAGTTTGCGGCTCCTTTGCGACCAGATTTCCCTTGGGCCCCATTCACTAACATCTCCTGCGATCCGCTTCAAATCCATGCATGCAAATGAGGAGAAACGCATGCAAAGTAGACAGGGACGTGATTCACCAAACAAATTTTTGAAACCGACTGGGCTGGCCGATCAACTCGCAAATGGCTTTCCGACTCTCCAGCTCCATTGAAGCCCTGCCCTGCTCTCTGCTGCTCCAAATTAGAGAATGACATGGTGGTTGTTACCCATGGCTAGCCGCGAGTAGCCGCAGGTAACCCGCCGAAACGGGGAAAGAAAAATAGTAGTCGCTGTGGGGACGGGGACAAGGCCATTCACCGCCCCGTGGAGCGGTGAATGGTCTTGTCTCCGCAGTGAGGCATCAAGGATCGCGAGGTCCAGCAGCCCACACCCACCCGATCACAGCGTTTAGCCAGCTCCCTCCCTCCACCTCACCTTATATGCTGTTTGCCGGCTTTCTTTTTCCCGAGCCGCACGCATTCAAAAAGGCGCGGCTGCGCGAGTTGATCAATCTTCTCCTCTGTCATAACCGGAAACAGGAAGTTGCAGGAGAGGAGAAGATTAATCAACTCGCGCAGCCACGCATTCGCGGCTTTTTGAACGCGTGCGGCTCGGGAAAAAGAAAGCCGGCAAACTCGGCATATAAGATGAGGTGGAGGAAAGGAGCTGGCTTAATGCTGCGATCTGGCGGGTGGAGGCTGCTGTACCACACGATCACGTGTGTTCCTGGCTCACACTAGGAAGGAGGGAGTGAAAGGGAAAAAGATTCTGGGCCAAGTGGATGAAGAAACCCACAGCAGGAAAGAAAAGGGAGGACAGGCAGGTGAGCTAGATGCTGGAAGCAGGGGGGTGGGAAGAAAGAGGGAGAGAAGCTAGATGGGGTTGGAAAGAAGAGACACACTGATATGGAAGAGGAAGATAGGGGAAATCTGGACACAGGAAGAAAGAGGGGAAATTATGTGCATGGGGCATAGGGACAGAGACATAAAGGGAACATGCCATGGGGATGGTATATGGACACGGGGGGGGGGAGGGGGCAATGCCAGATACATAGGGGAGATATTAGAAATGGGGAAAATAGGAACGCAGAAGCGATATGGTTTGTGGGGATGGGACAGGGACCGAGCTCGCAGGCTCCAGCGGCTTGCACAAATTACATTGTAACGTGCCATGAAAATAAGAGGGAGGGAGGTAGATAGATAAGTCATGCGAGAGGAGCTGAAGGGTGGTAGAAAGGAACAGATGGTGAAGGAGGGAGGGAAGGGTGGTGGTAGAAAGGAATAGAACAGACATTGAAAGAGAGGAACAGACCCTGAAGGGAAATGTGGAAGACAGAGTGGGGAGAAGACGCTGGAAGGGAAGAAGACAGATGCCAGACTATGGAGGTTCGGAGAGAAGAAGATGGGTGCCAGGCCAATTGAGGGGGGGGGGTGAAGGGAGAGGCACAGTAACAGAGCAAATGGAAGACGCAGAGAGAAGACACACGGTGGATGGAAGGAATTGAATGAGAAGATGAGGAAAGCAGAAACCAGACAACAAAGGTAGAAAAAAAAATTATATTTATTTTCTTTTTTTTTGCTTTAGGATAAAGTAGTATATTAGTTGTGTTGATAAAAATTTATAAACAAAGCCCTACCAGTTGAACATCTCTTTCTCTAGTTCAGCAGCCAGAACTTTGATTTAAAAGGAAGGGATAAGCTAAATATTGCAGTACTAAGGCTTATATGGATGCTGCAGGGACAGTGACGGGGCGGTGAATGGGATGGCAGTGACGGGGCGGTGAAGGGGATGGCGGTGATGGTGACGGGGTGGTGAAGGGAATGGCAGTGATGGGGCGGTGAAGGGGACGGTGGGCCGGGGCCGGGCGGTGACAGGGACAGATTATTTCCCCTTGTCATTCTCTTCTCCGAATTTCTCCTGCCTACCGCCCCGATGCTCTTCCCCGATCTTTCCTGCCTGCTATGCTCCGAATCACCACCCTGCTCGTCCCCATCTCTCCTGCCTGCTCTGCCCCAAATCGCCTCCCTGCCTGCTCGAACCCAGATCTCTCCTGCCTGCCACCCTAAATCTCTCCTGCCCTTCCCCGCACTGCGAGCCCATGGTTTTAACCCGTGGGTTTAAAGCAGGTTAAAACCACGGGCTCTTTGGGCTAAAAACTATTTTAAAAAGTTTATAGTTAAAAAAAAAGTTGCGGCTTGGATGGGCATGCGCAGACCATCTACAGATGGTCTGCGCATGCGTGGGGATTGCACGCCAGCAATCCGTGCCAGCAGATGGGGGCATTCCTCCAATCACCCCCATCTGCATATTGCAGTTTGAAGAATCCATCGGACCTGTCCGGATCGGGCATGGGTCGGTCCCGATCGGGCAGGTTCATGAATCTAGCCCTTAATAGAGGAGCACTTAGCATCTCCTAAATGAGAGGCATTAAGTGCCCCCAGGTTAATTATTTGCAAGTTTTGTGGCAACATTAGTGCTCAACCTGCAAATAAAAAAATAAAAAATTGCAAAAAAGTGCCATGTTAAATTTGGGCTTAGCGTGCAGGAAAGTCCAGCATTAGAATGCATTAGGCCCTGAGTTCAGTATAGTTTAATGAAAGCACTTCAAATGTAGGAGCATAAATCCTTTGAATATCAGGTCCATTGTCTGTACCTGAAGACATCAAAAATGCCACCACCAAGATTGGCTCTATGGCAGGTCTCTTCAACTGAAATTTCCAACCGTATTGTCACATGCAAGGAAGTATAATTAATCCCACCCTCCTCAACTGCCAACTACCTCTCAGAGACTTTAACATAATATATTGCAGACCTCTACAACAATTATTAAACATTTCCAATGGTGAAATAAGTTTACTAAATGGAAAATTAATGAAGCACAAGTATAGCAAGCTGTGTTTTTCCATCATATCAATATTATTTTCAGTGGCACATTCTTCATTAAGATCAGGTTAGAAGACAGTAATGATTCCATCCAATGATCCTGTGTCAAAACTTCTTATTAATATTGCTGTTTCTTCTCATCAACTTCCCTAAAGTTAAACGTATATTACTGAGACAATTAGTCAAGGTGGATTCCATTCTATTTATTAATCTCTACAGTTCAATATTCATCACTTCTCTTGGTAGAATTATAGGATGGGGTCCTTGCTAACCAAACTTCTAAAAAAAACATCACAGATTTCAATAGGACATGTAAAGAAAAAATATCAGGATCATCTATTTTAGTTGTACCACATCCAGATCTGGTTTCTCCATCTTGTCATTACTTTAGTGTCCCATAAACTCTGTTGAGCTGCGACACACTAAACATAGTGACCGCGGCTCATGGCATCCTGGAAGTGTGTGACATTGAAGTGACGATGACATGTGAATGTGTGATGTCATCATGTTGACATCCGCACATGCGTGAAGGCCGTCTAGATGTACCCTGAGCTGCTGGGGGGGGGGGGAAGGCCGGCAGGGTAGACATGCAGAAAGAAGGAGAAGCACTGGCACTGGCTGATTGCCTACAGCATGTGCCTCTCGCCACGAAAGGCACATCCTGTAGGCAGTCAGCTGGCACCAGCACCTTTCCTCCCTAGCCTCATGGTACTAGTGTGCTGCAGGACACAGTTTGTGATATACTGCATTACTCTCTAGAATGTCACCCCTGATATCTGATGTAAAAGCATCGAATCAATAACAGATCAGGGTTCTACTACCTCCTCTCCTGGCGTGGTTGATATACCAAGTTCTCTTTCAGACAGAGATTGAAACCTTAGAGTTGCATGAGATCAAGCAATACAAATCTCTCTCGTGCATATTCATTAAGACTATCCCAAAAACCCGACTGGTTGGGAACCACTACTCTAAATCAATGGTGGTAACAATGTGCTAAACTCCTGATGTCAAAATTGTCCATGGAGCCTTATATTAGGGTACCATATGTAGCAGTATTAGGCTTCTCTTTCCCCTTCTGTAATAGTTCCCTTATGTGCTTTAGGGGATATTCATCAATCAGCGTTAGGGCCTTCACATGTGTTAAGGGAAGCAATACATGCTAAATGTTTAGAAGCCCATTTATACCTATAGGCTTCTCACCATTTAGTGCATGCTAATGCCATTAATGTGCATTAAGATCCAAATACTTGAGTGAAGTTCCTAACACTGCTTGATGAATACTCCCGTAGTGTTTAAATGCAAGAGGGTATATACATGGGTTTGGCTCCCACTTAAGAGTACAACTAATAGAATACTGTAAGTTATACCCATCCCTGCCATACTTATTCACCTGCAATTATGCCAGCTCAATGGCTGGTGTAACTGCGGGCATAAATGTTAGGCATGCCAATATTAGGTTATACTAGCATTATATAGTGGATCCTGGGTGCTCTGGTGTTGTCATAGAATGGCACATCCTTGGGATGCCTAGATGGAAATGCCCAGTTGTAGAATTTCCCCCTAAGTGCTTAACACATGCTAAAACCCACATTAAACCCCTAAGACAGCTTTGCATTGAAGAACTTAGTTCAAAATTTAAGCCTGAAGGCAGATAGGATGTTACTTATTGGGGCTATGGAGCATGTTTCATAGCTGAGAGTACTCAACTGAATTAAATATAGGAAAAGAGAAAAATGAAGGCAGATAAAAATCATATGGCCTATCTAGTCTGTCTATCCATGCCATCTACGATCCCTTCCTCTCCCTTAGAGATCCAATGTACTTGGCCCAGGCGTTCTTGAATTCAGATACATTTTTTCATCTCCACCACCCTACACTGGGAAGCTGTTTCATGCATTCACCACCCTTTCCATGAAAAAGTATTTTCTGAGATTACTTCCGAGTGCATTCCCTTTCCCTTTCATCCTATGCCTCCTTATTCTAGAATTTCCTTTCAACTGAAAGATGCTAACCTCATGTGCATTTATGCTAAGTAGGCATTAAAATATGAATTCAAACTCATTAAAGCTTCTGATCATGCTATCAACAGGTTCAAGGCATCTCTTTGTTGTAAGGTTCAAAGTATGATTGTTAGTAACTAATAGTCCGCAACCGTGATTCTCAATCAATGAGTCGGGCACAGCAGTTTGTCACTAAGAGCTGGAAGGAGTATCAACAAAATCTGACAGACAGCAAGCCCATGCTTTTTTTAAAAAATTATGAGTGCCAGCAAGTGAAAGAGTGCAAAACAGGGAGCCTAAACTAAACTAAACTAAAGCTTAACTTTGTATACCGAGTCATCATTCTGAGAAGGCTCGACTCGGTTACAGCAATTAAATAAACAGGGAATGATTTACAAATGATAAATAGAAGATAATAGCAAAATTTCAAAAGAATTAATTTTCAAAATGTTTGGCAAATAGAGTAGTTTTTAAAGATTTATAGAAAAATTGAAATGGAGATTATTCCAGAGTTGAGAGACCAAAGATTGACTGAAGATCTTGACTCCTTTAATCCCTTTTTTAGAAGGAAGGGAGAGTTTAAATTGTTGGATACCTCTTGCAAAGGAGAATCTGTTAACGTTCCAAAATAAAGGAATAAGAGGATTAAAGATACCATGTAGAACTTTAAAAGAAATACAAGCGCATTTAAATTGAATTCTAAAATAAACCAGGAGCCAATGAAGACTCTGAAGCAAAGGGGTCACATGGTCAAATTTACATTTTCCAAAGATCAGCTTCGCAGCAGTATTCTGAATGAATTGTAATCTATGAAAATCAATTTTTGTAATGACGAGGTAGATAGCGTTACAGTAATCAAGACGAGATAATATAATTGATTGAACTAAGCTAGAAAAATGATGGTGATGAAAAAGATGTCTAACCTTCCTCAGCATTCGCAAACTAAAGAAGCTTATCATGACCAAGCCTGGTACTTGAAATCTCCCTCCCTGCTCCCCCCACTTCCAATGGTCACTGTTACCGCCAGCTCAAGCTGAAAGTGTTGCAGGTCTGTTTTTTCTCTCTGTCACACTACAAAGGTATGAAAGGATTTTAATTTCACTCTTTAGGAAGAGAAAACACTATCAGTTTTGGTAATGCGCATTTCATTTTATTTCTCATGTATTATATCCCAGAGACTGTGACCTCTCAGCATTTCCATATCTCATTTTTGATTCTTCATTTTTTAATTGGTGAGGACTAGTTTGTGTTCTATGTGTGAAGAATTCTCCTGGCATGTAATTTATAGAAGTCTGATTTGCTCTGCAGGTGTGTTGTTGCTCTGTCTTTTAATGGAGCAGTTCTTGCTATTTGCAGCCTGAGGGTTGGTCTTGCTATGGAAGGCTGGGTACATTATGGAGCAGTAATTTTTTTTTTTTTTAAATCAAATCTTCATCAGTCTTCAGACTCGGCATTTATTAGACTTTCGATGATGTTGATATTCATTTATGTTTTTATTTTGAATATTGTGAATTGTAGTTATTGTAAGCCACTTAATACTGATGTCATAATGGTATATGAAGAACAATAAAATCAAATCAATAGTTTATGGTTTATTATTTATATTCTGCCTTTAAACAAGGCAGATTACAACCAAAATAGCTTTGTATTAGCTTATTTGCAGGGTTTTGAGTCACTTCACAAACTATGGAGGGATTTTGCGCTATCATTACTGAGGTGATACCAGAATTTGATTTTTTTTTGGCAAGCCATAACATTAAAAATAAATTTATCATTTACCGTCCACATGCTTTTCCAATTCTCCAAGAGCAACGGACTACTGCCAGCATACCACCCATGATGTGCAGCGTAACTTTGAAATATGATTTTCTTATTTGGTCTAGCCCTGCTTGTTTCTAGCAGGTTTCCATTCTTTATTAGGAAATCAATAGCAAACCACCAGGAACCCATCACATGAACACTTCACACAGGCTCAGAGGCACTTTCAATAAATAGAAAAAAACACCAACAAGAAAGATCGCTTATCTAAGGCATTTACTAATAATCTCTGTCTGCAAACTTGGTATTCTCATCATGACATAACTTTTTATCATTCTTGTCATAGTAAATAATATAAAATCTATTGTAAATGCTTAACAGTTTCTATATATACATATATATCTATATCTATGCAGGTCAACTGAAAACTTTACGGTGTGACCAAGAAAGAGCAAGATTAGTATCACAATTCTATAGCTGTCCAGCAGATACCGTTGATAAACATATACAGTTAGATTTTCAAGTCAGTCTGACGTCTAGTTTTGTCTTGTCAGTCTTTTTAAGTGAACTGCTCTAATTTATTTTAAAAAAAATGAACAAAAAAGAGTATCACACAGTGATAAACTTCCTTCATTTGAAGGGAAAATCACCTACCAAAATTAAGTCTGAATTAGACGCAGTGTAGGGTGATGTGTCTCCATTTTCAACAGTGAAAGTGTGGGCTGCTGAATTTAAACATGGCTGGACAAGTATTGTTGATGAAGAACACTCCAGGTGTCCAAAAACAGCAATAACCAGTGAAATGGTTGATGAAGTTCACTGAATCGTGATGGAAGATTGCTGACTGACCCTATATGAGATAACAGAGGCTGCTGGCATTTCAACAGAATGTGTTCACACCATCCTACATGAACATTTAGGCATGAGGAAGTTGAATGTGCGATGAGTGCCACATTTGCTAACCATCAACCAAAAATGAGTTTGATTGGACATTTCAAAAATATGTTTTGAGCATTTTAAGTGCAAAGAGAATGACTTTTTGCAGCATTTTGTAACTGTGGATGAGACAAAACAATAACCCAAACAATGGACTACAAGAGCTGAACTGATTCTGAAGAAAGCAAAAACGGCTGCATCAGCTGGGAAGGTAATGGCAATCATCTTTTGGGGTTTCTATGGGATAATTTTTATTGGAGAAGGTTATCATGCCGCTGTACCGGGCCATGGTGCGCCCTCACCTGGAGTACTACATCCAGCACTGGTTGCCGTACATGAAAAAGGATACGGTGCTACTCGAAAGAGTCCAAAGAGCAACTAAGATGGTTAAGGGGTTGGAGGAACTGCCGTACAGCGAAAGATTAGAGAAACTGGGCCTCTTCTCCCTCAAACAGAGGAGATTGAGAAGGGACATGATCAAAACATTCAAGGTGCTGAAGGGAATAGACTTAGTAGATAAGGACAGGTTGTTCACCCTCTCCAAGGTAGGGAGAATGAGAGGGCACTCTCTAAAATTGAAAGGGGATAGATTCCGTACGAACATAAGGAAGTTCTTCTTCATCCAGAGAGTGGTAGAAAACTGGAACGCTCTTCCGGAGTCTGTCATAGGGGAAAACACCCTCCAGGGATTCAAGACGAAGTTAGACAAGTTCCTGCTGAACCGGAAAGTACGCAGGTAGGGCTAGTCTCAGTTAGGGCGCTGGTCTTTGACCAGAGGGCCGCTGCATGAGTGGACTGCTGGGCACGATGGACCACTGGTCTGACCCAGCAGCGGAAATTCTTATGCTCTTATGCTCTTATGACTATCTTGAAAAGGAAATCATCATTAATGGTGAATACTATGCTGGCTTATTATATCTAAGCACTGAAATCAAGATGAAACATCCTCATTTGGTCAAGAAGAAAAGCTCTCTTTCATCAGGAAAATGCACTGGCTCACACATCAACAACCGTGATGGCGAAATTGCATGAATTGCAGTTGGAATAAATTCCCCATCCACTCTTTAAGTTTGGCCCCATGCAACTTCTTTCTTTTTCTGAACCTGAAAAAATGACTGGGAAGAAAGTTTCTCCAGATTCTGCAGTCATAGATGCTGTAAATAGATCGTTATTTTTCCAGTTTAGACATTTTAGCCTTGATTCTGTAAAGTACGTCTAAATTTAGGCATGGTTTGGTCGTCCTCATAGGCGTGATTCTGCAAATCTTAGACGTCCTTTAGAAAATCACGCTCAGCGTCAAAGCGTCAGATAGACATTCATATTTTTAGACATCCTTTAGAGAATTGTTTTTTTAGACGGGACTTAGGTGTCCTTAAGCGTCCCTTACAGAATCAGGGCCTTTGTTTTTTGCTGAAGGCATGAAAGTTCTGGAACAAAAATTGAAGCAAATGTATTGACTTAAAAGAGACCATGTTGAAAATAAATTGCATTTTCTCCCCAAAAATGTTGTTTCTTGATTAGGCTGGAAACTTTTCAGTTGACCTTCGTATGTCTGTATCCATTTACCTGCATGTGTGTGTGTCTATCTAATGTATTGTATGGTATGTATTTAATACAGTAACATTAAATGGTGCTTAAAATTGCTTATGCAAATTTGGGCACTTGCACAATTTGCATGTGCAACATTAATTGTGTAATGAGCCAAATAGAGCTACTAATTGGGCGACAGTTTGGATTTATGCTCATCTTGCTAAGCACTATTCTATAAAGATATGTGTACAAATCCTTTAACATGCAACTGAAAAGGGAATGAGGCCATGGGAGGGGCATGGGCAAGTAAGGGGGCATACACTAAAGATGCATGCCCTATTATAAAATTCAGGGAATTTATACCAGGTTTCAACTGATGTAAATCTTCTAAAAGTGGCCTTTGAATCCTAGATGTGCTCCCTCTGAGAAAAATGTTTTTAAAAATTTAGGGTGTGGTTTGTGCATGCACATTAGGATTTTACTGCAAGACACCTCAGTGCAAACTGTGCGGTAAACCCTTTTAAAGTACAGTAAGTACACGTTATTGTTTACTGCAACTTAGTAAAAGACCCCCTTATCAAAGGCTTCAATGCATTCACGTGTAAAATATTTTAACAAAATAAATGTTACATGTTAAACTGTGCAAAAATACCACATTGCATGGAAACATGCAATTGCACATTAATTAGCCGCTGTAATGCAAATGCATGCAAAACAGTTAATTAATGATACATTTTTTGAAAGCTTTACAGACCCATTTTCATAAAAAAAAGAGAAAAATACAGCCGTATCTCACTCAATAGGTATAGCTCATTTCTTAAAAAAAAAAAAATGCCTGCTATTTGATATAAATAAACTCCTGACTTTGGTATTGTCCTAAAAATGTTAACCCTCCCACAAAAAAACAAACAAACAACCTTTATATAGCAGCAGCGGATGTTTAAAGGGTCCACTAACCCCAGTGTACAAAGCCTTGCTTCTGTGGCGAGCTACTATCCTCTCTTCTGCTTGGGAAAGAGCCATTGGCCTAATGCCCCCTAAACAACTTCTCGTACTCTGGTCTGGGTCTCAAAATTTAAAAAATCTGGCGCCCACCATGGAAAGTCCCATGCCTTCCCTCAGGCCCTTTCTCTTTCTTACAAAATAAGTGGTTTCTTTTCCCAAGCACCAATTCATCCCCATCTATTGTGCACCAGCATAAATCAATTAACGGAACTAAAATACCACTTGCTAACTAATTAATCAAAGCAGGATTAGTGTGTAAGCCCTTAAGGCCAGATTCTGTAATGGGTGCCTAGAAAAGATAGGTGCTTAAAGTTAGGCACCTATTTTATGTCAGTCACACTTAGGCGCCCATTACAGAATCGTGCTTCGCGGCGCCTAACTTAAAACTAGCCCCCTGTTTTACTAAGATGCACTATGCATTTTAGCGCGTGTTTATCGTGCACTAAATATACATGCACGCTAACTGCAAATGCATCCATAGACTAACATGCTTGCATTAGCGTTTAGCTTGCTGTTAGCACGCTCTAAAATGCTTAGCGCACCTTTGTAAAAGGAGCCCTTAGTGCCTGTAATATAGACCAGGGTTTTAAAGGCCTACATTATAGGTGCCTAAGTCCTTTAGAGAATCATGCCTATCGGCACCTAATTCTTTTTCCACTCCTAAACACGCCTACTTTGGTAATAGGCGCCTATATTTCATAGAGTTATGCCTAAGATAGGCACCATCTAGAATGACATGGGGACAGAATTTGTCCCCCGTCCTCTTCCCTGCAGTTAACAGTTGGAAACCATCCCCGTGCCATTCTGTAAGAAGAGAGGGAAGAATCAGAGTATGAATGGGCCCAGCCACTGACCCTCAAGCCTTGCATTGAAGCATGTTGGTGTAGAAGGATTGAAGTTGAGATAAACTCCCAATTAAATTTTAATATTTTTTTTCAGTTATTAAAGCTCATTATTGAAGCCAATTTACTAATTAAGTTAGGCACCCAACTTTAGGCGCCCCTTATAGAATTTCCTGTTACTGCCTACAAAATGGATTGTGGGAAGGGCTCATATGCTAATTTTTGTTAATTGGGAAAATGGAAAATGAGCCATTTTCTGGCTGTGGTAAAAATGGCCTTAGCGCAAGGAAAAAATCTATGTAAAGATGCACTAAGGCCAATTTTTTACTGTAGCTTAGTAAACGGACCCCAAGAAAAGGTAGGGTGACATTAAGACTGAGGTATCAAGATAGAGAAGCACGACTCGTTCATTTCCTCTGTGATCCTACCACTAAAACAGATTACTTTCACCACATTTTTACCTTTGTAAAATACCATTTAATCAAAATAGCCAATCCACAAACTTCTAAACACACTGTGATACAAAGTACAGACTTACATTTGATGTTGAATTTAGCTGAGAATCTTACATCAAACAATTTGACCAGCCAGTTTGGATTTTCCAGCAAATACATACTCACCTTAGTTGTTCGATATCTTGGGTAAAACCTATTTATCCAGCACAGTCTTTGATAGAGAACGGATCTCAGATATCGTCCAAGTGTGTGATGCATTTTCCAAATGTATTGGGAGACTGTTATATAAACCTTCTTGAATTATTTAAATTAAAACTACATTAAATGGATGTTACCTTTTCTAAAGGACTTTCTACTCTTGGGATGCTGATTGTTGGCATCTGGGCCAAGTTATCTACTGGAGATTTTTCTGTTTCTGATGGTCTTCCTTTGAAGTTGTTTACCACACATATAACCTGAAAGGGTTTAAAAAATACAGTAAGAACAGAATAATGCAATGTTTTACTTTAAGTAACAGATCTAATATAATTATTGTTCAAATGAGTGTGTTATGACAACTTAATGAGTTGAATTCATGCCTGAATAAAGAGTATGTTAAGGAGAAACTGAACAGTTATTTGATATAACTGTACAGTATATTGGTAAATTTACAGACTGTAATACTCTATATTGGACCAGCATGACAGTTCTCTAAATATGATGCTGTATTTCCTTTTGAGAAGTAAAAGTGATTTAGACTGTGAGCCCACTAGGGCAGGGGTCTCAAAGTCCCTCCTTGAGGGCTGCAATCCAGTTGGGTTTTCAGGATTTCCCCCAATGAATATGCATGAGATCTATGTGCATGCACTGCTTTTAATGCATATTCATTGTGGAAATCCTGAAAACCCAACTAGATTGCGGCCCTCAAGGAGGGACTTTGAGATCCCTGCACTAGGGCCAGAGAAATATCTATATGCAGGACTAGATTCATTAAATGGTGTACAAACTTGGATACTGAAAAATATGAGGGTTGGGCACTATTCTATAAATGGCACTTTTGAGTTGGGCAGCATTTATAGAATAACAATTAGAGCTGGGATTCATGCCTAATTTGGAGTATGAAGATTTATACCAATTGAAATGTGGTGTACATACTCATGCCTAAGGGCTATTTTTATCAAGCAGTGATAGAGCCTTTTACCATGAGCTGGCAAGGTAAATGCTCTGATGCTCAAAGGAATTGAATGGGCGTTGGAGCATTTACCTCACTGGCCTGAGGTAAAAGGCTCTACCGCTGCTTGACAAAATGAGTCATAAATTAGATGCCTCCAGTCATGGTACATGAGCTTGTCGTGTCACTGAGGCTTGTGAGCATCTGAGAAGCTGAAATTTATGCCATTGGTAGTTTCACTACCAGGGTCTCCCAAGGCAGACAGGTTTCAGACTAATGAGTACCACCCATCAAGGAAGCAGGAGATAGGCAGTGTTGGAAGCGGAGGATTGTGTTTGATGCGATAATAGCAACAACTTTGAATTTATACTGTGCAAAAGAAAAGCCCAGTAATCTAGTAACATAGTAAATGATGGCAGATAAAGACCCGAATGATCCATCTAGTCTGCTCAACCATACATGCTCCATAAATTAATCATTTAATTTAAATGGTCCTTTTTCTTAGATATTTCTTGGCCAGAAAACCACAGCCCTGCCCGATAGTGTACTTAGGTTCTATCTATTGGAGTCTCCGTCAAAGCTCACTCCTGCCCATCTTAACCATCCCAGCCATCGAAGCCCTCTCCAGCCCATCCTCAACTGAACGCCCATATACAGAACACAGGTCGTGCAAGTCTGCCCAGTACTGGCCTTAGTTCCTTCAATATATACCCATTATTTTCTGATTAGAGATCCTCTGTGTTCTATTTCATAGAACAACTTTGAATTTATACTGTGCAAAAGAAAAGCCCAGTAATCTAGTAACATAGTAAATGATGGCAGATAAAGACCCGAATGATCCATCCAGTCTGCTCAACCATACATGCTCCATAAATTAATCATTTAATTTAAATGGTCCTTTTTCTTAGATATTTCTTGGCCAGAAAACCACAGCCCTGCCCGATAGTGTACTTAGGTTCTATCTATTGGAGTCTCCGTCAAAGCTCACTCCTGCCCATCTTAACCATCCCAGCCATCGAAGCCCTCTCCAGCCCATCCTCAACTGAACGCCCATATACAGAACACAGGTCGTGCAAGTCTGCCCAGTACTGGCCTTAGTTCCTTCAATATATACCCATTATTTTCTGATTAGAGATCCTCTGTGTTCTATTTCATAGAACAACTCTATATCCTCATCTTCCTTGTCTGTCGTTGGAGCATATACTTGGATCAAGGTCTCATCATCATCCAGTTTTCTTGGCAGAGTATTGTGTTTAATTTTGGAGACCATATCTGGCAAAGTACATAAGAAGACTTGAAGTGGTCCAGAGGAAGGCGACGAAAATGGTAAGAGGTTTGCACCAGAACACGTATGAGAAGAGACTAGAAGCCCTGACTATGTATACCCTAGACTAGAGGAAAGGAGGAACAGGGAAGATATGATTCAGACATTCAAATACTTGAAAGATATTAACGTAGAACAAAATCTTTTCCAGAGAAAGGAAAATGGTAAAACCAGAGGGCATAATTTGAAGTTGAGGGGTGGTTGACTCAAGAGTAATGTTAGGAAATTCTTCTTTACGGAGAGGGTGGTTGATGCATGGAATGCGCTCCTGAGGGAGGTTGGACCAGGTGTTTCTGACCTCGATCTTAGACAGCAATACATCGCTGAGCTCTTCTGGTCCTGAAGACCCACACATCCTGGGATGATGCCTGGGACATCAACGGCACTACAGGAAGCAATGGGGAATATCACTCTGTTAGCGCAGTTTGGCTCACTCCTGACCCCAGAGAAAGTTTCACTCTTGCTGGGACTTCAACAGCAATTACCAGAGTTCTTTTGGAATTGAAACAAATCCTCAGACATCAATGGAGGGAGCTTCCCTGGTGATATTGCCGACTTCTTTCCTTAGCCCACTGATGAAGCCAATCTGGGGAGCTACTGAGAGTCTTCATTAGATATGTACTCATTTTATTACTGCAACACAGACTTCTACAGTTCAGATACAAAATCTTGAAGAAAAAAATTCAACACCAGGCCACTAGAATGGACAAAATTGAAAAAATGGCCACAGATTTGAAAATCTCCACTAATCAACAATTAAAAGATAAAAGTTTGCTGATTAGGAAAACTGAAAACCTGGAAAATGCCAATAGAAATTTAAATTTGAGAGTAATTAACTTTCCAGTCTCCAGGTTACAATCTCCTAAGGAACTATTTCAATTATTTCTGACTACAGTCTTAAAATATTCGGAGACTAGTATGCCTCCATTACAGAAATTGTACTACTTAAATGTGCCCAAGGAGCAAAAGAATCAAGTGGAAATGCAAGAGGAGATTTAGATGTCACGGATATTTTGGAATCGGGAATCGTCATAGATTGAAATTTCAGCTAGGGCTACTTTATTGATGACTTTTGTCTTTATACAGGATACAGAAGCAATTCTTCGTTTATTCTATAGAATTGGAAATGTTGAATTCTATGGAAATAAAATAACTACGGTATTTTTCCTGATGTATCAAAGTGGACGCATTCAGGCATAAAAATTTCTGATTTACCACCAATCTGTATTAAAATTAGGTGCTACCTTTCAACTTGCTTTCCCTGTAAATGTTGTATTACATAGTCTAATAGATATGTTTTCTATGACCCAGACCAATTACAATATTTTCTGGAAAGCAAAGCGGTCTCAGTAGATCCAGAGGTGCCCATTGATATCACTAATCAGACCATTTAGTAATTGATCCAACTGAGCTCTGTAGTTTTGTAATTTTTATTATATGTTTTCCTTAAATTCAACTACCCTTGAAGTGTTTGTTTCTCCCCTCCATTAGTAGCACAATCATAGTAGATTATTTCAGTACCCTAATATTTATTATTTCCTTATTAGAAGATTGTTTTTTCTTTATCAAAGCTGTATTCTTTGATGTATATAAAAATATTAATAAAAAAGAAAAGCAAATTTGAAAGAAGAAAGCATTAGTTTCAAAGTTGGTGGCTGAAATATAAACAACCTGTGCTATGCAGATGATGCAACGCTCATCACCAGCAGAAAAGAAGACATGCTGTATCTACTGAGAAAAGTCAAAGCCAAAAGTCATAGCATGTGATTAGAACTGAACATAAACAAAACGAAGATCATGTACACGGAAATTGATGACGATTTTGAGCCTGAAAGTAATAGAATAGAAGTCGGAAAGGATTTCAATCTCCTGGGCTCTATTGTAAAGAAAGAAGCAACTAACACACATTGATATACATGTGTACTCTGCCGAAAAAAAAAAACGTGCAAGATCTAGAGGATTAAGTTAGAGCTGAAGTATACTATTTCAGGATCACTTGTGCTACCTGGGGCATGGAACTGAAGCGCTATGGTGCTATGGTAGTAAGGGAGAGCCAAGGAACCAAAGATTGATTGTGTTATGGGAGCAGGGGATCTAAAGAGTGAAAAGGAGAGAGCCAGAGGAACAGAAGGATCAGAAAGAGGCGAGAACCATGGGAGGGGTGATAAGGGAGAAGGAGACAGAGTACCTTGATGGTAGTGGGGCAGAAAGAGGGAAGAAAGAGTGAGAATGTCTTAAAGGGGAGAGAGAGAAAAAGAGAGAGAAAGAACCTTGAGGGAAGAGAGAGAGACTTTTCAAGAAAGATAAGAGAGGAAAGTGGGCCTACAGGGGGAAAGGGAAGAGGGACAGGATGGAGGAGGGGGAGGACCTCTGTAAATATTCTGTATATTTCCTTTAGCATTTCTCTGTCTTGATTTATATGTAAAATGTTTGATAGAGTATATTCTTATTTTCTGCTTTCTGCACAGTTGAACCATAATGAGTATAATGTAATAAATATGCTGTTATGAATAAACATACTTTTAAAAATAGAACTTAATTTTTATGGAACTATTTTAGGAAAATATTTTACTTGTAAAATGATTTCTATAAATTACCTGATGAAGAAATTCATGATTCTTTATAAAATATAATTGATTCTATTTATAATTAATCAACGAGTAATAGAGCAATTTTACATTTTTTAAAAAAATTTATAAATTATTTTATAGTGTACTTAGCACTATTAAATGATTATAAATTTCAAATTTAAATCACAACTAATTTTGTTTCTCTCTCTCTTTCTTCATCTAGTCCAACAACATGTATATTTAAGACTTTGTTCTTAGGTGTTCTTAGGTTTACTTTTCAGCTAAGAAGCCCTTTTACTAAGCTGCAGTAAGAATTAGTGTGCGTTTACCACAGGTTAAAAAGGCTTACCGTGGGATGTTCTCTGATGTCCTATGGTAAATGTGCACTTTGCGCACACAGAGGGCCAGATTAGGCACCTAAATCAGCAGCTGCGTGAAAAATCGGCTGTCAATCATGCTTATGCACCGTTTAAAGAATTGCGGCTACCAGAAAACGTAGACGTCTACAATGTAGGCCAGGGTTTTACTGGCCTACATTGCAGACACCTAAGTTCTTTAGTGAATCATGCCTAAGGTCACCTGAGTCCCGCTCCACCTCCAACCTTGCCCACTTAGATGCTTCCCGATGCCTACCTTTTTAAACAAATTTTTAATCAGTTTTAAATAATGTGGTCAATTACCATATCAATTAAAGCCAATTAAAACAATTAAGTTAGGCCGCCGTTTATATAATATAGCCCACAGTGCCTTTTATTTCTAACCAATTTTTGCTTCCTTTCTGTGATAAGAAATGTTTATTGTATTTTTCCTAGCACATGGTTAGCTTCTTGTTTTGTAATATGATCTGAACTACCGTATATAATAGGAGAGCAATGGACAATCAGCATTTTTATTGTATTGTGTTTATTGTACAGGCAGTCCCCAGTTTAAGAATTCCTGCCTTAATGTCATACTCGTACTTACAAACTGGGGTCCTGCCTCTCCCTTCCTGTCCCAGTGTGCCCTTCTTCCTCCCTTCCTATCAAAACATGACCCTCCTCCTCCCTTCAGTGTCCCAATGCGCCCCTCATCGTCTTTTCCTCTGTTCAGCATTCCAAATTCATGCCTCTCGTGGGTGTTTATCTCCTCTGGCTGGCTCTCTCCTCCCAGTCACAGCTGACCTGGAAGCCTTCCCTCTGACGTAAAGAAAGACTTCTGGGTCAGACGCGAGCCACATGCAGCTTTGCAAAGTGTGACTGGGAGGAGAGAAATAGTCAAGGATGAAAACACCCATGAGAGGCATGAATTTGGGACGCTGAACGGAGGGAAAGACGATGAGGGGTTTGTTGGAACACCAAAGGGAGGAGGAGTGTCACGTTATGACAGGAAAGGAGGAAGAAGGGGCATGTTGGCACAGGAATGGAGAGGGAGTGTTGTGTTAGGACACAGAAGGAAGGGAGGGTGCACAAACTTTGTACAAAAGAGGGAGGGAGCATGAACTTGGGACACAGAATAGAGGGAGACAGGGGAGCATTAACTTGGGACATAAAGTGGAAGAATGGAGGGAGTGAGGGAAAGAGATGCTGAGGTGGGGGAATAGAAAGGAAGAATTGTTGGGCATCAGTGTCTGAGTGAGAAGGAAAGAGAGATGGAGGGAGGGAGGGCGAGGAGCATGAAAGTGGGACATAGGATGGAAGAATGGAGGGAGGGAGGAAAAGAGATGCTGAGGTGGGGGAATAGAAAGGGAGAATTGTTGGGCATCAGTGCCTGAGTGAGAAAGAAAGAGAGATGGAGGGAGGAGGGTGAGGAGCATGGAAGTGGGACATAGGATAGAAGAATGGAGGGAGGGAGGAAAAGAGATGCTGAGGTGGGGGAATAGAAAGGGAGAATTGTTAGGTATGGCTGTCTGAGTGAGAGAGGAAGAGAGATGGTGCACATGGGGAAATTAAGAAAAAATTGTTGAGCATAGGGAGGGAAAGAGAAATATTGGCAGGGTGGTGGGAGAGGCATGAGGTACAGATACATGGGGAAGAGAGATGTAAGGGATATATGTTGGATGTGGTGGTGGAGAGGGAACAGTGGAATGGATGAAGAGTGAAAGTAAGTGTAAACCTATCTTTTCTTTCTATCTAAACTACAGTAATTTATTTTGAGGACTGTTTCTTTAATGTTTAATGTCCTTTAATGTTGTTATAGACTGTGTACTGTACAGGATATGAGTTGCATACAAATTCAACTTAGGAATGGTTTAAAAAACAACTCATTCTTAACACGGGGACTACCTGTACTAGTAAAAAAATCTGAGTGGGATCCACTTAATTAACACATCTGATAAGACTCTGGACATATACCAAGTCTGCCTTTGGCTGACTTCTGCCTTGATTTTAGGAATTAACCAGATCAACCATGATTTTTCCAATTCTTGGACCTCTCATTAAAGAAATTTTAACAAGACAACTCATCTCTTTGAATTTAACTGGTTATTTTTAAGACAGATAAGGGTGTATCTGGGAAGTGCCTACAAATTAACCAAAGAGTATTAGTATTTATGTGATCCTATTAACTTTACCTAGGTTAAGACAGGAATCATCTTAATCTGATTTTAAGATTAATACTCATAATACTGTAAGATTAGAGGGAGCATGCCATTTAACTATTCCTGTTTTGTTTTGTTTTTAAAGATTCATTCTGAAGAAACTTTTTTTTTCTATAGGAATTTGGAACCAGCTTCTTTTACAAGTGGGACAAACCGCCAACACAGAAGCATTTTTAAAAAATTGTTGAAATGATACTTATTTACTAAGGCATTCAATATATATACTATTTATATAGAAAGATGCAATGTTTTTTACATGGTCAGGTTGGATGGAGTCAGATTATTGTGATACTTCTTGCCTTCTAATGTACCATTAACTCAACCGATGCATGTATGGAACCCACAGAGATCCGTATAACCAATATATACACTGTGTTTCAAAAAAGCCTGAAAACATGGCTGTTCCAAAAATTGACAAGAGCTTAATATGACCCTGATTCTGTACATATAAGACCACCTCTGTGAAGTAAAGTTTGCTAAATGTAACCAAAAATAATTCCAGATAAGAATTTAATATGACCCGATTCTACATTATCAACTACCTCTAATCTGTAACATTCGCTATCTATAACCCAAACTATTTGAAAACTATGGCCATCTTTTACTAAGCTAGACTAGAGGTTTCTGCTGTGGCCCGGGGCGCTAAATTCTCCAACGTTCATTGGAATTCTATGAGTATCAGAGCATTTAGCACTCTGGGCCACAGTAGAAACCTCTACCACGGCTTAGCAAAAGGGGTGGGGGTGGGGTGTGTTAGAAGACTTTTCTAATTTTAACCCGATATTGCATGTATATCCTAACAAATGTTGATATAACCCACCTCAACTCCACTCAGAAGAATTTGTTGGGCTATAAGACCACATATAACATACAGTGGTGCCTCGCATAACGAACGCCTCACACAACGAACGCTGCACACAACGAACTTCATGTCTTGATTCACACAACGAACTTCGTTTCACACAACGAACTTCACACAACGAACTTCGTTTCACACAACGAACTTCGTTTCACACAACGAAGTCGCCCGAGCTGCCGATGTATTGCATCCTTCCGCGCAGGCACTGCAGGCAGTCGTTAGTCACTGCGCTTAACTGCCCTCTCTCACTGTATACAGTCGTCCTTTTAAGATAAACTCAATATTTTTTTATATATCATGGCTTCTAAAAAAAGCAGGAAGGTGATTTCTGTTGAAATGAAACGGGAAATAATTAGAAGGAGTGAATGTGGGGTAAAAGAGTGTGACCTTGTCAAAGAGTTTGGCCTCAGCAAGACCACCATTTTCACCATTTTGACAAATTTATCTTTTTTTATGTCATCTTAGCATATTTTATGCTACAGAACGAATTATTTTTTTTAACATGTATTGTTATGGGAAAACGCGTTTCACATAACGAACTTTTCGCATAACAAACTTGCTCCTGGAACGAATTAAGTTCGTTGTGTGAGGCACCACTGTAATATGTTTTTAGTCTGTCACTTTGAATGATGTATGTTTGATCCAAGCAGAATATAAAGTAATAAAACCTAATTTCACTGCATATAAAACTCTATCTGCAAGTTGAAATATTTAGTGTTCCTGATTTAACTGGATACTTGGTTGAATGTAACTAGACATGATTTCTAATTACATTTAGCTGGATATTGGTCTGCTAAACACTGCATTCACCAGGTATACATTATAGTCTCAAATATTTGGCCAGTATTTTGTGGGTGGAAACACTTGTATGCTGATTTAGACACCTGGCAGAGTAAATCACATTGTGTAACAAAGATTCATGCCTGAATTCATTATGTAAATGTTTTTTTAGGATATTCAGTTTTAAAATACTGTATAAATATTTTGAGTTAAGGACAGGTGGTTTCAGAATTCATCAGAAATATAGACTTTATGTCTTGCAAATATAAAAACAGCTTGATTCAAACAAAGGCACAGTAGAAAGAGATGCCACATATATTCACATACCAAAAACACTGCTATTGATATCCCAATCAGAAAGCCTGCTATTACGTCTGACCAGTGATTTCGATATTCTGCTACTCTGTTGATCCCGGTAAGAAGTGCAAAACACATCAAACCTAAACAAAGAACGGGCTTTGCCAGTCTTGTTCCTTTGGCTTTTATCGAGTTGGTAATATACATCTAAAATGAATAAGCAAAAAAAAAAAAAAAAGAAGATAACTTACTTTAATAGGAAGTCCATTTTGGAATGAGTTAAACCTAGGCAACCATTTTCTTAGAACAAATATGGAAATATGTTAATTAATGTCATAGAAAGTAACATTTCTCATGTTGTTTCATATTGGTTTTAACCTGAAGCAATAATAAAAAACATCTTGAAATTTTGCCTTTTCATCCCTATCATCAATAGTGCACACTGTTGCATAAATAGAGCTGTAATGAGGAATTATGCATATTGCTGAGCAGTAGAGGGAACTATTGATGACATTATGCCTGAAAAGAAAAAAAACCTGTTTTAAAATACCAAATAACCCCCCCACACACACACACACACACTTTTACAAAACTCCAGAAGCGGTTTTTAGCACATGCCGGTGCAGTGAATGCTCATAAGAACTCTACGAGTGTCGGGAGCAGTGCAGAGCATTCAGTGCACCAGCCTGCACTAAAAAAAAACATTTTTGCAGTTTTGTAAAGGGGGGAACCAAAAAAAAATCCATAAACATGAAAAACTAAAGAAAATGAAACATTTAGGGCTCCTTTTATGTTTTTAACGCACGCATCGGATTAGCGCACGCTAATTGAAAAACTACCGCCTGCTCAAGGGGAGGCGGTAGCAGCTAGCGCATGTGGCAATTTAGTGCACGCTATTCCGCGCGGTAAGGCCCTAACGCGCCTTCGTAAAAGGAGCCCTTAGCCTTCAAACTTCCTAAAAAACAATATATAAGATAGTCAGAGAATTATTTTTATAACAAAAAGTAGAGTGTGTGGGGCTCATAATTGAAACGGAAATATGTCTAAAAACCCACCCAAGACAGGTCATCCAAGTGCCGATAATTGAAACATTTTTTTAGACATCTCCAGTGACATTTTAGGCTTCTGAATGCCACTAAGCACCCAGAGCTGAGAGGGGCATTTTTGGAGGAATGCTGAGGGAAGTATTTGGGCAGGACATTAGCCGACCTAGACTTACCCCTTGCGATAGCAGTTTCTAGCATGGGGAGCACACCGAATGGCCCGCGCTGCTCCCGATGCTCATAGGAACTCAATGAGCGTCGGGAGCAGCGTGGGCCAATCAGCATGGATCTCCGCGCTAAAAACTTCTATCACAGTTTCGTAAAAGGAGGTCTTAGTCGTACTGCAGGATTAATCAAAAGTTTTGCGAGGCTGCCTGGATGGAACTTATATGTTGTGACTTAGGTGATCTAAAACCAGGTCTAAGTGCTCAGAAGGTATCCAATGACCAGATAACCACTGCAGACACAAAGTACAGACACCCACACACTCCCCCAGTGACCAATGACCCTCTCACACTGCTATAAAAATCAGAATAAAAACATACATACCTGTCTCCGGAACATCAGCACTTGCTATAGGAAAGCCTAGTAGAATTGCACAAAGGTTGCTAGTTAGACAGCGGTAGGACGCCTACCGCTGCACCGCTGCCTACAATTGGGACTCCATTTATAAAATTTGGCCCAAAACGTCTACATAGTTCATTAAAAAAAAAAAAAAGACAGACATCTTGCTGTTTTGAGAATGGACATTTTCTTTGCTGGATTTCTGGATGTCTTTCCTAAAATGTCCAAACCCAGACTTAGGGGTCCTTTCTATAGGCAGATGAGGAGGCTGGCTACTGATAAGCTCTACTGTTACATGAAATAGAACACTTGACTGTAGCTGCTGAACCAATAGAAGTCTGATGAAATGACTCTACAATGACTATGGAAAGATGAAATAGTATATGAGATGAATGAAAATTTCTGTAAATTCAAAAGTGGTATTGATAATAACTAAATTGAACAGAGTGTGGCATGATTTGTATTGACTATTGACTGACTATAGCCCTCACTCGCAAATAGTATATATTAAAGCCATTTGATTTTAATGATACCAAACTATGGCTGTCATTGGGACCATCATCGCCTTTACTGTCCCAATACCTTCCTTCACTTCTTATTCTGATGTATCAATATATGTTATGCTTTAATCTTAAAAGATCGATAAGACATAAACAGACTTGTCTTTAGTTGTTATTAGGATAATTCCGCAGCAAATTTTACTTTGAGCACCGGCACTAACACTGACTTCAGTCTATGGCTGCCAAAATATATTCCAACCAGCCTTCGTAATAACAACTAAAGACAAGTCTGTTTTTATCTTATCTCCCTACAGAAAGTGAGTGAACATTACGATGTTAAACTATGGAAATGTTTTGTATTTGGGAATTACGGCTAAACCGATTGATAAGATCCAGTTACTTCAGAATACAGCTGCAAGAAATTCCAGTTTGATTCAGTAACTCCTTTTTTATTTTATTTTTTTTTTAATGAATTTGCATTGGCTGCCAGTTAGATAGCAAATAAAATTTAAAGCTGGTTGTTTGACTTTTAAGATTTTGCATGGCTTATCTCCGATTACAGTTACCATCTGTAAAAGGCATCAGGTTTAAGATGATTTTCTTGCGTGCTTTTATGTTTTTGGCAGCTCAATTTTGGAATAGTCTCCCTGTGACTATTTGGTCTCTTAATAGCTGTTATGGTTTCAGAAAAATGTTAAAAACTGCTCTTTGAAACCTGCTGATAAAAAGTCTGTTGAAATTGTTTGTTATTATTACTGTATATTCTTTTTGTACTCTGCCTTGAACCCATATTTTGGAGTTAGCAGATAAGTCCTTCATAACATAAGTCAGATCTGGAGAAATTTCTAGAGCAGTGGCTTTTACATGGTTTTGGGTTTTGTTTTGTTGTATAAATCTTTATTCATTTTAAAGCCAAAAATAAGTGCAACATATTATTTGTTTATTTTATCAACATATTATACAGTCATTTTATACTTTAACATCACTTAAATTCAAATCAATACATGCTTTTACTGGCATAGATAGAAACTCTCAAAACATTTGCCTGTCTTGCAAAGCTGTTTCACATTCAGAAATGGGAGAGTTTAAATTACAAGAATAGTGATTGCAATGTGGCAACCACAATAAACTCAACTCAGTACAAATTTGTAACACTTCAATCATGCATTACAAACAATAACTCTTGCACCCTCACATATATTTATTTTATTGCCACTCTGCCAGCATATGAGGAGAGTGGAAAAGATTTTTTAGGTAGACTTGAAGCTAGTTTCAAATTCACAAAAAACTGAAGGCAAGGGTGAGCTCTTAGTGCTCCCAGTTCTTTCTTCATGCTTGAATTCCTCTCTGATCATATCTTTGTGGTATTAATGTTCATTCTAAACTAAACTAAACTAAACTAAACCTTGGGTTTATATACCGCACCATCTCCACGAATGCGGAGCTCGGCACGGTTTACAGGAAGAAAGATGAGAGAGGAACTACAGTGGAGAGATTAAAGAGTTAGGTGTAAAGGGGGAAGGTGAGAGGCCTAAGAGGGGGGAAGTGTTACAGTTTTGAGAATAGCCAGGTTTTTAGGTGTTTGCGGAAGAGTTGGAGGGAGCTTGAGGTTTGGAGAGGGGAGGTGAGGTTATTCCAGATCTCAGTGATTCTAAAGGGGAGGGATGACCCAAGTTTGCCTACATGGGAAATACCTTTTATGGAAGGGAAGGATAGTTTAAAAATTCGATAGCACACCTTAAAAAAGGAGGCGTGTGACATATTGATTTAACATACATTAGCCTATGAAATAATGCACAATTGATTTGTGCATGTTAAAAAGTTCTAATCTTCCTAAACTTAACATCTGAAAGTAATTGAAACAAATGCCCCGAAATCTGAAAATGATCTGAAAAAGTTTGGTCTAAGCGCCTTCCTGCTTGCAGTAACGAAGACAAATCTGATTACCGTATTTTTCACTCTATAAGACACACTTTTTTCCCCCAAAAAAGTGGGTGGAAAAAAGGGTGCGTCCTATGGAGCGAATACCCAACCCCCCCATTACCTTATTTAAATTGGCGCCTGCCCCTCGCCTGCTGCCACCGCCGCTGCTACTGGTGACTCCTGCAAGTAGAGGAAGAGATGCTCTCTGCTCCTGTCGTTGCTCCTGGCAACCATAAATAAAGGGAAAAGCAAGGCGGGTGCAGCAATTGCACGCTGCCGGCCCAGAAGTCTTACCCCCAACATCAATTCTGACGTCGGACTGGCCCGGATCTTCTCTTCAATGCTGGCGCCGTGCAATTGCTGCATCCGCCTGGCCCTTCTCAGCAATTTGTTTCTTTGTAGGGAGTTAAAGGCCATTGTAGGGAGTGAATTGTTGCTGGGTCCCTGCACATCCCTCGCTCTCGGTGCCGCACTCTTGATGCTTTAGACAGGAGTCCCCCCCCCCCGCCACTGCTGCCGCTGTGTCTCACAGTGGCAGCAGCGGGAAGCAATTAAAACCAGCAAGCGGCGGGCAGGCATGGGGGGTGGAAGAGGACAGGTTGGAAGGCAGTGAGGGGAATATAGGAGGGAGGGAAGAAGGGACAATTGTTGGGCCTGAGTTGGAATAATGGAACATTGCAGAAAACGTCTAAGGCAAAACTTGGTTGTTTGAGGCTAGACCTGTTTCAATAACAAATAAGTGGCAAAAGGTAGCCAAACTGACCAAATTATCACTGGATGTATGTTACTATTTCATTATTTCAGTGGTATCCAAGATGAAAAATAAATGCTTTGGTATATGCAATAATTAGGAAAATCGGATTATTCTGTACAACTGGAACACTAATTCATGCTGAATTTTACAAAACTGCGGTTGAGGTTTCTACCATGGACTGACAAGGTAAATGCTCCAATGCTCTAAGAATTCCTATGAGTGTCTGAGCATTTACCTTGTTGGCCCATGGTGGAAACGTCTACCACAGCTTTGTAAAAGGAGCCCTCATATTTTAAACCACATTCCATAATTTAATTCCTGCAAAGGCAGAATAAAAACCTTATTTCTCTGAAACTGCTATTTCATTGTGCTTATTAATCACTTGATTTGACATTCTTCTGATAACAGAAGAGTAGTTTACAAAACTTATCTTTCTGGGTTTCCAAATGATCTTTTTTTATGTTGCCATTTGTACTCAAGAGCTTTTAACATATTTGATCAAAGATCAACACATTTACATTTCAGCATTACTAAGCTGTGTTAGCTGTTCAAAATCAGAATTAATGAACAACTACAGTGAGGCACTGTGCTAAAAAGCTAATGTGGAAGCCACAATTATAGGTGTCTCAGAGTATAGCTTCTTTGTTGACAGTTAAGGCAGAGAAGAAATGATAATGCTTTAAAAGACTCAAGTTCAAGACTCGAAAATGGAACGGAATGGTAGATAATAGGGGGAACTGAATCTTTGAAGTTAACATGGTAACATGGTGCAGTTAGTTACACCTTCAGAGATTTTCTGCCAAACTTTATTCTGTATTAACTGTATAGTTGTTCTTCTATTAAGTGCTGAGACAACTCCCAACAGTTACCTTAGAAATTTTTCACCTAATGCCCCTTAATATTTGCAGGTCATATGCATTAGTCATAAACCCTTAACACCCTGAAGCATTTGGGGATTGGTAATATAAAAATTTAAGAACATAAGAATTGCCTTACTGGGACAGATCGAAGGTTCATCAAGCCATGTTTCCAACCATGGCCAACCCAAGTCCCAAGTACCTACCTAGATCTCAAGTAGTAAAATAGATTTTATGCTGCTTATCCTAGGAATGAGCAGTGGATTTCCCCAAGCCATTTCAATAATGGCCTATGGATATCTTTGTTAGGAAATTATTCAAACCTTTCTCAAACCCTGCTAAGCTAACTGATTTCACCACATTCTCTAGCAATGAATTCCAGAGTTTAATTACATGTGTGAAGAAATATTTTTTCTGGTTTGTTTTAAAATCTACTATTTAGTAACTTTATCGCATGCCCCCTAGTCCTTGTGTTTTTGGAAAGAATAAACAAGCGACTACTTCCACTCCACTCAGTATTTTATAGACTGCTATCATATTGCCCCTGAGCCATCTCTTCACCAAGCTGAAGAGCCCTCGCCACTTTAATAATAATAATAATAATAACTTTATTTTTCTATACCGCCATAGTCAGGTGACTTCTAGGCGGTTCACACTGTAAGAAGGCTGGACATTCAGCGAATAACAAGGTCACAATACAATATAATAAGTCAACATACAATACAAGACAAAACAATACAATACAGTACGATACAATACAATGAGTGTATACAACACAGTACAATATAATACAACGAGTCTAAATATACTACAATACAATAAGTCTAAAGACAACACCATACATAAGTCTAATACAGTATCGTACAATGAGTCTAAATATAATACAATAGTGAAGAGGGGAAAGTTAACAGATTGGGGTTCAATGGGTAATGAGTAACTGAGTATTTCTTTAGAACTTCCATTTGAATTGGAGTACTATGGATAGCGAATATCTGAGTACATGAGGGGCATCTTGAGAAAGAAAGAAAGGCGTTTAGAGGGAGGGGAGTCCTAGTGCGGGAGGGGACAATTTTAGTCCGTGAATTTTTCGAATAGGGCGGTTTTGATCGATTTGCGGAATGCACTGTAAGACAGGTTGGGTTCGTTTATGTAGTTTTTCAGCCAAACTTGCTGTCTGTTCGCTTGGAACTTAAAGGTTCTATCCAGGAATGATTTGTATCTGCAGCCCGTAATCTTTGGGTATGCAAATATGTTTTTGTTTCTGGTCGCTCGTGTGGGGTTGTGTAGGATGAAGTGAGTTTGTAGGTATGAAGGTGCTAGTCCCCAGACTTGCTTGAAACAGGTGCAAGCAAATTTGAATAGTATTCGCGCTTCTATTGGAAGCCAGTGCAGCTTTTTATAGTAGGGGCTGATGTGGTCGTTTTTTCTTAGTCCGAAGATTAGTCGAACGGCGGTGTTTTGTATTAATCTCAGTTTTTTTATTGTTTTTTGTGGGATGCCCAAGTAGATGATGTTGCAGTAGTCAAGAATGTATAAGATCAGTGCCTGTACCAGCAACCTGAATGATGTTGGGTCAAAGTATTTTTTTATGGTCCTTAGTTTCCATAGCGTGTAAAAACATTTTTTCACTAGTGAGTTTGTGTGGTCGGTCATAGTTAGGTGTGTGTCTAGGGTGATACCAAGTATTTTTATGTTATTAGAAATTGGGTATTCGTGATTGTTTATTTTTATCGATGTTCTCGTAATTTTGTCATTAGGACTAGCCAGAAAGACTTTTGTTTTTTCTGCGTTTAATTTTAGTTTGAAATTGGTGGTCCATTTATCGATTTCGGTCATTACGTTTGAGAGATTGTCTACAATTTCTTTTGTGATGTCATTTAAGGGGATTAGGATGGATATGTCGTCTGCGTAAATGTAGTGTATAAAGTTTAGTTTTTGTAGGAGGTGGCCTAAGGAGGCGATATAGATGTTGAAGAGTGTGGGCGATAGGGGGGAACCTTGAGGCACGCCTGATGGGTTTTTCCATGGTTTGGAATAATTTCCATTGCTGATTACTCGGTAGGATCTGTTTGATAGAAATTCTTGGAACCATTTCTTTGCCTTTCCAGAAATTCCCATTATTTCAAGGCAAAGTAGCCTTTCCTCATAGGGATGTTGCCCCATGATCATTTTTGTTGCCCTTCTCTATACCTTTTCTAATTCCACTACTATGGTATATTTTTTTGAGATATGGCAACCACGATTGCACACAGTATTTGAGGTGTGGCCGTACCATAGAGCGATACAAGGGCATTAACAGCATTTTCATCTTTGTTTTCCATTCCTTTTCTGATAATTCCTAACATTCTATTTGCTTTCTTAGCCACCGCACGCTAAGTTGAGGGTTTCATAAAGAAGTCAAGCTTTTGTAAATAGAAGTCTAAAGAAATTAACTTTAGAGCTGCATGCCATGAATTCAATATGATAAACAACATTTTAGATATTATCAAAATAAAAAAATAAATAGCTAGCTCTAAAAAGCTTCTGAAGTTAAAATACTCTACATCTATAGGAAATTATAATAGTTTGATTCATTCTTATAACATCCAGCATCTTATTTCTATCATTTTCCTGATGGTGGCCATAGTGACATAAAAATCAAATATTCCTTCAAGTAAAATAACTGAATTTTTAGCAAGAGGGAATTCAGTTGCTATAGTAACCACCCACACTAAAAAACGAGATCATGGAAAGAAATAAAAGTATTGTTAAGAAGGCTGATTATTGTTCCCATTAAACGCATTTAAAAATCTAACAGAATATAAGAGAAAATAATAAAGGCAAAGGTATATCATGCATTTATGAATGATGCTGTTATATATATTTTTTTTTTAATTTTTTTTTTTTTTTATGAGAGAGAGCAATGTACATGCCCAGACTATGAACAGTCCTTAGTTCTATTATACAATAGTAGTTAATTACATATTTAGATAAGTAATTTTAATTTAACAGTTGTAAAGGGCACAACTGGAAGTTTCTGCATTGTTAAATCACTTAGAAATGTCAACACTTTATAAACAAAAAAATCAACTGCAAAAAGAAGAGGCGAAGACCTAGGACAGGAAAATATGGTTTGTGAAGGTCTTCAGAATGCTGGAAGACAATTATCATGGAATAAGTAGCAATCATGTAATTCAGTGTAGTTTGAAACTGAATATGGATACAGGAAATTAAGTTGGAATTAGGATTTATTGGGATTACATTTGAAGAAAGGACCAAGGTGGACTTTAAGGTTATGTCCATTCACCATTTTGGCTATATTTTTATGCTGATTTAGTAGGGTTTATAAAAGGTTTGGATAATTTCCTAAAAGAAAAGTCTATAAGCCATTATTAAGAAGGAAAAATCCACTGCTCATTTCTAGATTAAGCAACATAAAATCTATTTTTACTTTTTTGGGGATCTTGCCAGGTACTTGTGAACTTGATTAGCCACTGTTGGAAACAGGATACTGAGCTTGATGAACCTTCTTCGGTCTGTCCCAGTATGGCAATACTTATTTTCTTATCTTATATAATTTAATAAATATATTGCAGGTGGCACAGGTTACAAAAACTCCCAGTTTTCCATTTTTATGCAAACATAGACATAAACATAATCTACTTATTTCAATTTTTATTTCACTCCACAAATTCAGGTTCAGAACAGATCACCATATCTTAATTGAAGTATGAGCAAATGTTACATACTTGGGATTTAAAAAGTCTGAATCAATCACATGTAACATTGTACACACATACATGCTGTATCTATCAAAGTTAAAACCTTAGAAAATCTCATCTAAAATGTAAGAAAATGCAAATAGAAGTTCCTATGCATTTACTTTTTGGGGGGGAAAATATGGGAAAAAAATAATATAGGCATGATGGCAAATAAAGGACATGAATAAAAAAAGTATGTCTGCCTGATATTCAGCACTATTTAACTGGCCAGGAATGGCTCCTGGCCAGCTAACTAGCACTTAACATGCTAAGCGCTAATATTCAGCGTGAGATGGCTGCTGAATATTAGCATTTAGCAGATAGTTGACTATTGTCATGTGACTTATCGGTGAAATTTAAAGCCATGACATGTGATTTATCCGTGAAATTTAAAGGGCTGGCCAGCTAAAGTTAGCAGCCAAATTGGGCTGCTTCAATAGCTGGTCTATCTTTGGCCACTATAAACTTAGCTGGCCAGCACTTAATATCAACTTAGGTAGCTAAGGTTTTTTTTTTTTGTTTTTTTTACTAAGGTGTGCTAATCGATTTAGCGCATGCTAAAGATTAGCGCACATTAAATGCTAAGGTACCCATAGAATATAATGGGCGCCTTAGCATTTAGCACGTGCTAAATCAGTTTGTTTGTGCTAAATCTGTTAGCGCGCCTTAGTAAAAGGACCCCTAAGTTTATAGCAGCTAAAACTGGACCTGATATTCAATGCTAGTCACAAGAAATGGTCCAGTATTGAATATTCCACAGTCTGAATATTGGGCCCTGTGTGTCCACTTCTTACCCAAATTATGGAAAAAAATCCTTCCAACTAGCAGATCACTGGCAGAATTATTAAAGTTCAGTAAAGCGGTAAAAACCCACCTTTTCACGTAACTACCACCCATAAAGATAACTGCTAACCTTAAACCAACTTGACTAACCCCCTCTTCTATTAAACTGTGCTAGCAGTTTCTAGCGTGGGGAGCCATGCTGAACGGCCCGCGCTGCTCCCATCCTATTATCAAAGACCAAAAAATTAGCCTTGAGGATAAATCGAACTACAGACCAATAGCAAATATTCCCTTCCTAGCAAAGCTGACTGAGAAGATGGTATTTAATCAAATATCGGAATTAATTGAAAAAACCAACATCTTACATCCAAATCAAACAGGCTTTAGACAGCATCATTCTACTGAACACTCGCTGATTGGCTTGACCACTTACATACAATATTTTTTGGATCATCATCAATCGGTTCTCCTAATTTCTATTGATCTTTCAGCTGCTTTTGATACGATCGATCATCAGCTTTTGTTAGACAGACTTTAATCTATCGGCATCACAGATCAGGTCCTTTCTTGGTTTATATCATACTTTACAGATCGCACCTCTATTGTGTCCTTTAACAATTCAATGTCTGAAAGTTCTTCAACAACGCATGGTGTCCCCCAGGGGTACATTCTCTCCCCTCTTTTGTTTAATATCTTTCTTGCCCCATTGATGACCCTGTGCCAATCCATTGGTTTTAATGTATTTGCCTATGCGGATGACATTCAACTTTTAAATCCACTAGATACCAACAAATCTCTGGATACAATAACAATTAATAAGAAACTTGAACAAATACATCAATGGCTGGATACATAGATTAGCGCTTAATGTTAAAAAATCAAATGTGATGCTTTTTCCTTGGAAAGACAGCTCTAAACTTAATTTTTCCATTTCCATTATGGGTTATACCTTACAGTCAGTAAGCAACATTAAGATTCTAGGAGTTATTTTTGATTATAAATTAGCCTACCACGACCACATCAGTAGCATTATTAAATCAACTTTTTTCAGACTTTGCCAAATTCGTTCAGTTTCACAATTTCTTTGCTCAAAATCACTTAACATTTTAATCCATTCTTTGGTGATTTCTAAAATTGATTACTGCAACGCCCTATTTAAAGGAATTGCTCAAAATGAAATCAAACATTTACAGATTATTCAAAATGCCTCTATTAAACTTATATCAAAAGCCAGGAAGACTGATCACTTCACACCTCTCCTTAAGAAAGCACACTGGCTTCCGGTAGCTTACCGGATAACATATAAATTATGTTTGCTTACATTCAAATCCTTACTTTATAAAACTCCTGCTTTCATTCATAAATTATTAATTCCCTACACTTCAAATAGAATATTGAGATCAAATGAACAGTACTTACTAACGATTCCTTCTCTTAAAATTATTAATACAAGACGGCAATTTATTTTTTCTATCACAACCCCACAAACATGGAATTCGCTCCCTATCTATTTGAGGGAAGAACGCAACTTGGAAAAATTTAAGAGCAAATTAAAAAGCTTCCTTTTTAAGGATGCCTTTGATAACTAGCAAGCCAGTTCACTGGTCTGATTTCAACTCTACTGTATAGCTTCACTGAAGTATACTGACTTCTCCTCCCCTCATGTATTTCCCTTGAATGTCTTACTTACTATCAAATAACTTGTACAGTGGTACCTCGGTTTACGAGTGCACTGGTTTGCGAGTGTTTTGCAAGACGAGCAAAACATTTGAAAACTTGCTGCCTCATAAACCGAGCGTGCCTCGATTTGCGAGCGCCCCCCTGCCGCGACCTGAGGTCCCCCCAATCCACCTGAACCCTCTTCTTACTTTGATGTAGCCTCCTCACCTGCACCAGCATGTCCTGTGCTGTGCTGTGCCGGTGCCCGAAAATCTGCCTCCGGTGCTGGGCCTTGAGCATGTGCGCATGCTCAAGGCCTGAGAGTTCACGTCCAACGTGAACTCTCACGTCCAACGTGAACTCTCGGGCCTTGAGCATGCGCACATGCTCAAGGCCCAGCACCAGAGGCAAATTTTCGGTCACCGGCACAGCACATCACAGGACATGCTGGTGCAGGTGCGGAAGCTACATCAAAGTAAGAAGAGGGTTCGGGTGGGTTGGAGGGACCTCAGGTCGTGGCGGGGGGATGTCCGATGGTGGCGGGGGGATGCCCGATGGCGGAGGGGGGGTGCCGGTTCACGGGGGGGAGGGTGCCGGTTCGCAGGGGGGGGCCTTCGGGTGGAGCAATGCCAATTCTTGTGGGGGGGGGGGAGCAGCGCTGCTGGCCTCGGGGGTGGGGGGGTGGAGGGTGGGAATGTATCAAAGCGAGTTTCCATTATTTCCTATGGGGAAACTCGCTTTGATAAACGAGCATTTTGGATTACGAGCATGCTCCTGGAACGGATTATGCTCGTAATCCAAGGTACCACTGTAGTTCTTTTCCCCTCTTTCCCTGTGTTTATGGGTTTGTTAAGTTTGTCATTAGTTTTGCAAGACTCAGTTCTTGTTATGTGTTGTACTGTTCCCTAAATTTTGTAATTTTAGTGTTATGTACATCGCTTAGAATTATGATTAAGCGATTAATCAAAACTTTATTAAACTTGAAACTGTAAAGAATTGTTAAAACTCTCCTACTGTTGAAACCAGTTATTGTTTGCTGCTGCAACTAGTTCCAGCTCACATGCTAGATTTCATACTGCGAATAGAAATTGTCCCACTACTGTAAGAAGTCTGTGCCATATCAGTAAAAGTGCCTCACCAAACGTCTTGTTGCTGAAATAAGTCCAATGCATTTTTTTGATTTTCATACTACATATAGAAATTGTCTTATTACTTTACGAAGAATGTGCCCATATTGTTAAAAATTGCCTTATCTTCATTTAAAGCCCTTACTCCAGCTCTCTTATTACTAACGCAAAATATGTGTCTTATCATATCTGAAGACCTTACTCCAACTATCTTGTTGCTAACCTATATTATGTATGCCAACTTGTAACCTGTTCTGGGCTCTTTTGGGATAGAAAATAAAATAAATAAATAAAACCACTGAAATATAAATGACGCTATGCAGTCCTGGTGCCAACATGAAAGGATTAGTCTAGTATGAGCAGGTACCAGGAAGAGGGTGATATGAGGGTTAGTAATTGACCGAAGGTTGTGGAAACAAAGAAACTATATTACCAAGTGAAGAAAATGCAAATTTCTTTGTCATATGTTAGACATTGGTTTGTATATCTAAACATCTACAGCTAAACAAGAAAAATTAAATCTACAGGGAATGTAGATATTGAGTCACCCCTCTTTCTTTCCACTCTCACTCTTTTTTCTTCCTTTCCCAACATTTCTTTCCCCTTTTGTTTCCAATTGTCCTTTTCTCTTGTAAGTTTTACTTTCACACACCAGGTCTTCTTTCTTCACCACTAGAGGGTCCTTAGTGAATGATGTCTTCCTCAGGTGTGTTCTTTGTAACATTTTGACAGCTGCACTTAACACCACCCTCATGGAGACAAGGATATTATTTTCTAATGTAATAACTTGTTGCATGTGCCTGAATTATTATCTTTTAGTATATCCAGAGGTCTTTTTTGATAAGACACCTTCTTTGCCGCTGATATTGAGCACTGATGTATCATGCCAACCTGTAAAGAACGAGCTTTATCTTCCTATCCCCCCTGACACAGCTAATTGCGAAATTCTGGTGAAGACCACCCTGTTACTAGGCCTTCACCAAATGACTTCACGACAACTCAATGTGCTGGTATAAGTTATATGTATTTATTAATAATCAATAACAGCTTACAAAATAAGAGCCTTTCAGCCAATTGAGTTAACAGAGCATAGGTACATCAAGCCAGCTTGAGCACACCTGGGATCTGTCCTGCCTGAGTTATCAAAAGACTGTCTTTTTATACATTTTTGACAGCCTGAGACCACGTTAGTACTGTATTTTCACTCATATACCGCGCACCCGTGTAAAACGCGCACACTGGTATAGCGCGCGGGAAACTGTAATTTATGTAAAGAAATTTTTATATACCGCCCACACCCGTATACCGCGCATGCTGCCCTGACTCTCCCGTCGCCGCCCAACTCTCCTTTCGCCCGCCCCCAACTCTCCTCTGGCCACCCCGACTCTCATTTCGCCCGCCCCAACTCTCCTCTGGCCACCCCGCCTCTCCTTTTGCCCGTCCTGACTCTCCTCTGGCCGCCCCGACTCTCCTCTGGCCCGCCCCGACTCTCCTCTCCCCCTTGAAGTCCTGTCCCCACCCTGAAAGCCTGATGCCCCCCCGATGTCCGATTCACCCCGCAGGACCGCTTGCACCCCCCCCCCCCCGCAGGACCGATCGCACCCCCACCCCGAAGGACTGCTCACACCCCCACAGCTTCCCCACCTCCCCCCCATCATGGAGAAGCTCCTACCATGGAGAAGCTCCTACCATCATGGAGAAGCTCCTACCAAGCTCCCTTTGGGCGGGACCGCCGGAAGAGGAAGCAGCGCAGACGCAGGGCTCACAGAAGGGCCGGGACCGCAGGAAGAGGAAGCATTTCAGAGCAGGGCTCACAGAAGGGCCGGGACCGCCGGCAGAGGAAGCAGCAGGAGAACGGTAGGAGCTTCTCCATGATGGGGGGGGATGGGGAGGCTGTGGGGGTGCGAATGGTCCTTCGGGGTGGGGGTGCGATCGGTCCTGTGGGGGAGGGGTGAATCAGACGTCGGGGGGATGGTGCGAGCGGTCCTGCGGGGTGAATCGGACGTCAGGGGGGGTGGGAACTATGTAAAAAAAAATTTATATAGCGCGCTCACGCGTATAACGCGCAAGGTTATGCACGGTTTGTAAAATCGTGTATAACGCGCGCGTTATATGCGTGAAAATACGGTACATATTACATTCTAAGTTTTTATTGGCTATTCATAATTTGTCATTCCTCTTATTGGTTCATTGATTGGACATTCCTACTTTTCTGAGTCATATTGCATGTTTACCAAAAGGTCTATCTAATTCCTGACATATGCCATTTTAATATCAAGAATCATCAATTTTCCAAGCAAGGCCCACCCATTCCAAGATTGTATTTGCACAGTAGTCAGTTTTATATCCTTGATTAAGATATGTGGTAATCCCCTTCTGTTCTAATGCTGGTAATTTCCATTCTCACAAATAAACTTCTCTGTTTTATGATACTCAGCAGATGTTCTGTGTGAAGGATAAGTTTTGATGAAACTGCTTATTTAGCGGAGACAGAGACTGTGTGAGAGCTGACAGTTTGTTCAGGGTGTTTTTCAGGCCTGTAAAACGTATTGTCACATTCCTATTAATCTGGGGATCTCAGGTGCTCTGTCTTCACCTCCAGTTTCATGGAGGTCTCACCTTCTTCACCTGTATGCTCCTATACAGGTCTTTTCCTTCCCCTTCCTCATTGGTCACCACCATTGGAGGAGGAAGATCTCTATAAACGTTTAGCTCTGCATATACTAATAAGCTATTAACTTGCAGTGGAAGAGTGCAGCACTAAAGATAAGTAGCTGTTATCTTCAGTAACTGTTTGACATGAACTGTGCATACAGAGCTTTATACTAAGTCAAGTTAGAGTAAGTCTCAACACGTTATTTTGAAGTTCCATAAGACAAACTAAGAGTCAGAACAAGGAGGTTTTTATAAGCCGGTGAGGTACTTACCCTTTCTAGTCTCCCAGCAAGATTTGTTCTGGCTGGAGATGGGGATCTGAGGCTTTTCCCTCCTTGTAATAAGAATTATCTTGGTACACAATTATTTTGTTTATGTTTCAACAATCTGAAGAGAACAGAGTTGGTATATTTTTTTGTTGTTTTGAATTGAACCTTCTTTCTTGCATATTTTTTTATAGAATCAAACCCAGTTCTCCAGGTGCTTAACCCACTGCACCAACCATAAAGCTACTGCTGTGATTCCCAAGTCATTTATGGATTATCCCCCTGCCAGTCAGGTTTTCAGGCTATTCATAATAAATATGCATGACTTGATTTGCATAAATGGTTTCCTGGTCCCAAGGAGTTTGTAGGTTTCTGTTAGTGCAGGCTCGGTTCTCAATATTTTGTTCTGTTTGCCAAATGTTTGGTTCTTGTTCCAATGTTTTCTTGATGTTTTAATGTTATGTTTTAACATTAAAAAAACCACTATCCCAGAAAATCCCAGAAGAAACATGTCTATTCCACTCACATTATGTAACATTAAAACATATGAGTAGAATAGACATGTTTCTTCATGGATTTTACCTGTACCCCCTTCCTTCTTCTGTCTCTTGTACAAGGATGTCTGTGCTTTGAGACACACCGAGGAGTTGAGGAGCAGTCCAGAGGTGAAGGAGGAGAAAAAAAAACCAAAAAGCAAATGAAGCTTCCTAAAGAGATCTCACGAGAAAGGGTACACAAACCCAAGAGTTCAGGAATAGAGTGGGGTTGTACAAGAAATATAAAAAGGAACCGCAGACCTCACAGCATACCCTGAAGAAAGCCACAGCGTGATGGCTAGAACATTGGAAAACATTGGTTCTACTTTCTCAAATGAAGCAAGGCCAGGTCAACTGCAACAACTTTTAGGTGCTAACATTTGCATGGGGGGTATGCACAAGGGCACACATTGGTGGGACATAGGTGAGGTTCCCACTTAGCCACATAACTTACAGAATATTGTAGGTTACACATGTCCTTGCCACACTTAAGATACCTGCATTTATACTAATTCTGGGCTGGCAAAAGTATAAGAGCCTAAATGTTAGGCACATATGCACCTAACAGTCACTTAGGTTTTTTAGTAGAATTGGCACCTACCACATGGCCTTGGAATGTCTAAATGGAGGTCCAAGGGTTATAACAATAATAGCTTTATTTATATCCCGTCATACCTTTCAGTTCAAGACAGTTTACAACAAGAGAGGCTGCAGGAATGCAGCAAAGTTACATCAAGAGCATGAAGTAGGAGTAAACAAACAGGTGTGTTAACATAATTATATATCAGAAGGCAGGAGCATACAAGTAGACATAGAGGAAATCATTTGAGGAAGTTTAAACAAATTTGTCAAATAAATGGGTTTTCAGTGATCTGAATGATTGGTATGACGATGAGTTAAGGAGTAAGTCACTTACCCCCTCTACTATTAAACTACACTAGCAGTTTTTAGCGCAGAGAGCCGCGCTGAATGGGCCGCACTGCTCCCGACGCTCATAGAAACTCTATGAGCGTCGGGACCTGCCTGGGCCATTCAGCGCAGTTTAATAGAAGAGGCCCTTAGAGTATTGTTCCAGATTCCTGCTTGGAAGGAAAGTGTCTTGTTGAGGAATCCATTAACATGGATTTACAAAGGGAAGGTCCTGCCAATCCAATCTGATCAGCTTCTTTGACTGGGTAACGAAAAAGCTGGATATGGGGAAGTCCCTGGACGTCGTGTACTTGGACTTCAGTAAGGCTTTTGATAGTGTCCCACACCGCAGGTTATTGAGCAAGATGAGTTTGATGGGATTAAGAGAAACATTAACTGCATGGGTAAAAGACTGGCTCAGAGGTAGACTTCAGAGGTGGTGGTGAACGGTACTCTCTCCGAAACATCGGAAGTGATCAGTGGAGTGCCACAGGGCTCGGTCTTGGGTCCGATCCTATTTAATATCTTCGTAAGGGACCTGGCTCAGGGGCTTCAAGGTAAAATTACATTATTCACCGATGACGCCAAACTATGCAACATAGTAGGCAAAAGCACAGTGCCCGACTGTATGACGTAGGACCTACTCTTACTGGAACATTGGTTCTCAACTTGGCAACTAAGTTTTAATGCCAAAAAGTGTAAGGTCATGCACCTTGGCAGCAGAAATCCACGCAGAACTTACACCCTAAATGGTGAGACCTTAGCAAGAACTGCAATAGAATGAGACTTAGGAGTGATCATTAGTGAAGACATGAAGACTGCCAATCAAGTGGAGAAAGCTTCATCCAAGGCTAGACAAATGATGGGTTGTATCCAAAGAAGTTTTGTCAGCCGGAAGCCCGAAGTTATAATGCTGTTGTACAGATCCATGGTGAGACCTCATCTGGAATATTGTGTACAATTCTGGAGACCACATTATCAAAAGGATGTGCTGAGAATTGAGTCGGTTCAGTGAATGGCCACTCAGGACTCAAGGATCTCCCGTATGAAGAATGGCTGGGTAATTTGTAGCTATACTCACTTGAGGAACGTAGAGAGAGGGGAGACATGATTGAGACATTCAAATATGTCACGGGCCGTATTGAGGTAGGAGAGGATATCTTTTTTCTTAAAGGACCTACGGCAACAAGAGGACATCGGTTGAAACTCAGGGGTGGGAGATTTCATAGTGACACCAGGAAGTATTTCTTCACTGAAAGGGTGGTTGATCATTGGAATGGTCTCCCACTGCAGGTAATTGAGACCAGCAGCGTGCTGGATTTTAAGAGAAAATGGGATAAGCATGTGGGTTCACTTCAAGGAAGAAATTAGGGGGTGGGTCATTAGAGTGGGCAGACTTGTTGGGCCATGGCCCTTTTCTGCCATCATCTTCTATGTTTCTATGTTTCTTTGAATCTTTTGAATTGGTATCCTTTGGGATTCGGAAAGGCGAATAATAGTGTTCTGCGTGAGAGGCAGAGTTTGTTTTGGAGAACAAAGTGTTTCAGAAGGTAGATGGATGCAGTACCGAACAGTGTTTTGAAGCATAGGCAACCGAATTTGACTAGCCAGTACAGTTTTTTGAAATATAGAGTGATATGGTTGCATTTTACCAGGTCAAAAATCAGTCGTATGGCTGTGTTTTGGATTGTTCTCAATCTTTTGGTAGTTTGGTAGTTTTTTTTGTAGGAAGTGTCCTGCTAACCATGTTTCAAGTCAAGTTTCAAGTTTTATTTTAATTTGATGAGTCGCTTAATTTAATTTTTACTAAGCAAAATCAGTAGCGTACCAAGGGTGGGGCAGGGGTGGGGGGCCGGACCGCCCCGGGTCACACCCTAGGGGGGTGCACAGCCGACCAGGTCCAGAACCACCTGCACTTCAGCGTGGCTGCCAGTCCACCCCCGCAGCCAAGAAAAAGGCTAAGAAGCCTACGGCAGTGGCGAAAGCGTTTTTTAAGGAACACCCTCCAGATATGTCTCTTTCCTGCCCCCTTCGTGATGCCATCATACAGCGTTCTCAGCCATTAGATGACCTTGCCTGGGCACTGTGACCCCAGGAGCCATAACACTGATCGCTTTGGGCTGCGAAGAGAACAAAAGCGATCAGCGTTTTGATGCCTGGGGTCGAAGTGCCCAGGCAAGGTCGACCAATGGCTGAGAATGCTGTCGGGTGGCGTCACGAAGGAGGCAGGATAGAGCCAGATCGGGAGGGCGTTCCTTAAAGGGCCAGCCACTGTCCGCATTTAGAAACCGCTGCCTGTAGCCTCTTGAACACCACTGCTATGCACCTGGAGCTTATATGGACCTAGTCAATATTCAGCCGGGGCCGCATATTCCCCTGCCAACACCCACCCCCAACAATGCCCCCTTCCTCTGGCCACCGGAATAACCTTGAACTTCTTCCTCCCCTGCTAGGCCCCCACTGCCCACTGTTCCCATGTGTAGAGAGGCAGCCCCCTTGCTCATGACCTCCCTTGCTCCTTACTTAAATGGCTAGGGCAAAGGCTGAAAACCAGGGACGCTAAGGTTTGCATGCATCTTGTGATTTTGGGTAAGTCAATTAATTGTCTATAGCCTCAGGCACAAACTTCAATTATAAACCGTCTGGGAATAGTTAAACAGCTATTGTACCTAAATGTAATTCACCTTGAACTACTAATAAAAAGGTATAAACTATTTCAAAACCCCATTCCCATTACTAGGGCATAAAAGTGAAGTACATAGGACCTGATTCTAAATATAGCGTGATTCTACAACGTGCGTGCACCTTTCATAGAATCGCGCTAAGCTCCTGCTTATTGCATAACTTTTAGGCGTACCCATTTAGGCCAGCTAAAGCCAGGCCTAAATGCCTGTGCCTAAGTTGTTTGCAGATTAAGCATATTCTCTAACTATGTGCATAACTTTAAGAACACCCATGACCGTCCCCTGCCCATACTCCCTTTCAAATTCACACATTAGAACTGGCACATACTTTTTTTCAGAATTGCTCGTTCTAAGTTGTGTGAGTAACTTTTAATTACAGGCCATTAGCACTAATGGTGTTAATTGCCAATTACTGGCACCAATTAGGCCAATTAATCAATTAATATACTGATTTGCGCGAACAACTTAACATGCCATATACAGAATTTGAGGAGTAGAGGGAGATTCTATGGTCTAGGTACATGTATTTAATGTACTTTACATGCGTAAATATCTAGAACGCTACCACTTACATGTATATGTGTGCACATACCTACATAAAATGCTTGCAAATTACTTAGGCGCTATTCTGTAAAAACTCACATTAACTTGCATAGCATAGATTTGTAAGGAGGTATAACACAGGGGCAGAGCATGAGAAGAACATAAGTGGGTCTCTCACTTAAATACAAAACTTACAGAATATTGTAGGTTACACATGTTCCTGACACATTTAAAGTGGCCCCACTTATGCGAGTTCTATGGCTCACATAACTGTAGCTGCTTAAAAGGCATGTGCCTCAATATTGGGTAATGTTTGTATACTATAATGGAATTTGGGCTAGAGAATGACACGGGGACAAATTTTCCTCATCCCGTCCTGGCGAGTTCTTTTCCTGCCCCTGCTCCATTCCTGCAAGCTCTGCCTTTATCTCCACAAGCCTCAAACACTTTAAAATCATAAGTGTTTGAGGTTTGTGCAGTTAAAGCAGAGCTTACAGGAATAGGGCAGGGATAAGGACAAAGTTTTGGACCCCAAATTTCTTCCCAAATGAAGTCTATGTCTTGATCAAGGTATACTCTTTGAGGTCTTGGAATTAATTCACTATGCACCTTGATCCATGCTCTTGTCATAAACTGGCCTATTGTAAATTTCTTTATGGTTATGGCTAGGGTTTAACCATTTATATTCTGCCTAAAATTAAGGCAGTTTATAATATACATAGTTAGGTGCCATTGACTCGTGTTCGAGTCCTAGCAATTTGATGAACTACAGATCTAAAAAGAGATAATTTGTGTACTAGTCTTATTGCATACATAAGTTAAATTAAAACCATATAACAAACACACAACAATCTGGTCTAACACTCATAAGTGCTTTTAGCTCATACAGAAATAGGTTGATGAAGCTTCTAGATCAGGGGTGGGCAACTCCAGTCCTTGAGGGCAAAGTTCATGGGGACGGGATGGGGAAATTGAGTTCCAGCGGGATCAGGAAAAAATTTGTCCCCGTGTCATTCTCCAATCTGGATACCCAGCTTCTGTTTTAGAATAGGTTCCAACCGTGTGTCCTTGGGACATCTAAATGGAGGCAGCAGTGATAAATTTGCCTCTACATAGTCTGCCAGAGTGTCATATTTCAGGATATACAGTAGCGTACCAAGGGGGGGGACAGTCCGCCCTGAGTGCAAGCCCTGAGGGGGTGCTCCCGGCCTTGGAGGTCAGTCCCACCCCCCCCGAAGGACCGCTCGCCCCCTGGGCTCCCCGCACCACCTACGAAGCAGCCCGCAGTGGGATCGCGATACCAGCGATCCCTGCGCTGCTTCAGTGCTGCTTCCTCCGCCGCGGTCCCGCCCCTCCTCTGATGTCAGAGGAGGGGCGGGACTGTGGCGGAGGAAGCAGCTCCGAAGCGGTGCAGGGATCTCTGGCATTGCGATCCTGCTGCGGGCTGCTTCGTAGGTGGTGCGAGGAAGCCAGGGGGGTGAGCGGTCCTTCAGGGTGGGTCGGGGCATCAAGCCTTCAGGGTGGGGCAGGCATGCCTTCAAGGGGGAGGGGGGTGACAAGCAGGCATGCCTTCAAGGGGGGGCAGACAGGCCTTCAAGGGGGGGGACAGGCCTTCAAAGGAGGGGACAGGCAGGCAGGATTTCAAGGGAGGGACAGGCCTTCAAGGGGGGGGACAGGCAGGCCTTCGGGGGGTGCAGGCCTTCAAGGGGGGGGACAGGCCTTCAGGGGAGGTGCAGGCCTTCAGGGGTGGGATGCAGACCTTTAAGGGGGGGACAGGCCTTCAGGGAGGGGGGCCCTGGTGTAGAAATACATGGAGGGAATGGGCGGGTTCAAAGAGATGTGCATATGCCAGACTTTGGGTGGGAAGAAATAATGGGTCTGAAAATAGAGAAGAGGGAGAGAGATGATGGACCATGGTTTTTAGAGAGGGAAGGAACATAAAGGGAGAGAAATTGGATACAAGGGATGGTGTGGAGGTGGGGGATAGAGATATTGGATAGGAGGGTAGTTGTGAAAAGAAAGGGAGAGATGGTGGACCCTGGGGTGGTGGGGAAGGAGGGAGAGATGGTAGATGAAAGGGTAGTTAAGAAAAGATGGATCTGTGGAGGGAGATGAAAAAAGTAAAGATGCCAGACCTCCTGGGGAGGGAAGGGAAGGGAAACAGGGAGGACAGAGATGGCAGATGGATGGTTAGCATGCAGAAAGAAGGAAGAAGGAGACCCTGGCAAGCAAGTTATCAGAAGACAACCAGAGCCTTGGACCAACAAGATTTGAAAAATAACCAGACAACAAAAGGTAGAAAAACTAATTTTATTTTCTGTTTTGTGATTACAATATGTCAGATTTGAAATGTGTATCCTGCCAGAGCTGGTGTTAGACCGCAAACGTGAGCTAGGATTTAACAGAGAGAGGAAAAGTCCTTTTTGTTTCTTTATTTTACTTACACCACAGCGCCAGTGTGGTTAGGAGAAGCCAAAGGGGGTAAAAAAGCTATAAAATAAACCCACCAGGATGTTTGAAAACAAACAAACACCCAATTGGGCAGGAAAGCTGAATCGAATCAAATTGTATTTTTTTTTTCTTGAATCGGGCAGCACTAGTTTGTGCTACTGTCTTAGACTTTAGGATCTGGGATTGGAGAGAGATGGCATCCTTAGTACTTTATAATGCAAGTGAAACGAGGATTTGGTCAGACTTTTGAAGGGTCTGCAGAAGAAAAATATTGTATAGGCCGGGGACATGAGACAGCAGGAAACGGGAACTTTTCTTCCTTCTATTTTGTGAATGGCAAGGCAGAGGATGTCAGAGAGTTCAGTTAAAATATGTGCTTTATAAGAAAATATAATAATGTGTTTTATAAAGTTTATAAGCATTGCTGGCCTACCCGGTGAGGTGTTCCTAATGGTGGTGGTGGTGGCAGCGTGTCAATGTGTTGAGAGGAAGAGGTGGTCTGGGAAATTCTGCCGAGCAAACTCCGGGCCCATTTCCACCCCCCCAGTTAGTCCACTCCACTTAACTGGTTCATATACTGAGCGTGTCTTTGGGTGTTGTGCCTGGGTAGTTGTTTTGGGATCTCTTCCAGTGGTTTGTCAGTATCTCCTTGTGGTCCAAGGAAGGAAACTTTGTTAACCTTAGCATTGACCTTCAGAATATGTTTGTAACAGTGCTGCTTGTGTGGCATTAGGCTATGTAGTGATCGAAAGAAAAAAACCAGACCTTTGCACATTTTTGTACTATATGGTGGGTGTATGAGGAGATTCACATTTCCTGCACAGCTAAGTCCTTGTGAAATTACCTTGTTCTTTCTGTATTTGACATCTAGCAAGGTCTCTGTTTGGAAGGAAAGATCTAAGCTTAAAAATGAAGTGGCCAGAAGTTATGGTAAAAGCAGATAGCATTGCTGATTTTAAGAAAGGTTTGGACAAATTCCTGGAGGAAAAGCCCATAGTCTGTTATTAAGACATGGGGTAAGTATCTGCTTGCCCTGGATCGGAAGCATGGAATGTTGCTACTCTTTGGGTTTTGACCAGGTACTAGTGACCTGGATTGGTAACCATGAGAATGGGCTACTGGGCATGATGGACCATTGGTCTGACCCAGTTAGGCTATTCTTATGTTATGTTCTCATCTGTTGGGGCTTTTGTTTTCACTTCTTATTTTAATGTATTTTTTTTCTGGGAATTTATCAGTGTTTTTTAGAATGGGAACAAAAATGGAAGAGAATTAATGTGTGTGGAATGGGGGGGTGGGGTTACTAATTTCTTCAGCTAAATAATGAAATCCACCTCAACCAGACATAGGAGAACTCACGCACCATTCACACACCCTCCAACCAAAATCGTCAAAAGAAAAAAAACTGTTCGACAACCTCCTAACACTCGACCCCCAACTCTACAACCTATTGACCTCGACCACAAACTACAAAACCTTCAAAAAAGAAATAAAAACCCTTCTATTCAAAAAACACAAAACCGAACTAACACAATCAGAACTGTCCCAAGTATCACCTGCAACTACTCCATATGTACTTCTGATGTCATGACAATTCAGACATAATTTATGTTATGTTTGGAATAATGGTTACATATATGAGGTTCAATAAAAGAAAATTTTCAGTGCCTGTTTCTATTATGACCATTTATTTTTCATGGTTATTACAAAAAATATTTTTTTACATGGTGGGGGTGTCAAAAAATGATGGGCCCCGGGTGCCACATACCCTAGGTACGCCACTGAGGATATACCTCATGAATATGCATGGGAAAGATTTGGATGCTTATTAACTCAGTGAATGCAAATTGCTCTCACATATATTCCTTAGGATTATCCTGAAAAACCTATTACTTAATTTTTTATTTATGCATTTACAAAGAGTTAATGTAAACACTTGAAATGAAATAGAGTTTAGTTGTTCCTGAATATCAATGAGAACTTTAACAAAAGAAATCAAAGAAAAAAAAATCCCAAATGTACACAATCTCTGTTATTAAAATCCATAAAAATGAGGAATGAATTCAATATGAGAGAATAAAGAAACATAGAAGATAATAGGAAAACGGAAAGGGGTTACTGTTAAGTCAGGCACTTCATAACTAATTGCAGAGTCAGACCCAGCAATCAGGACAATGATTGCTTAGGAACTGAGTTTTGTCACTCAAAAGCACTGACAACTGAGATGGCTAAAAATAAAAATACTTAACGTTATTAAAACAAATTTTATAAGAGTCCTTTACACATCAATTGTTTCTACTTTTGTTGATCTCGTGCATTTATTGGCAGCTGCAATCAAGACTTTTGATAATAAAGATTATCTGGAGACAGACTGCTACCACTTGGACTATCTTTTACCTGAGTACCTCTGTCCCCCTTTCTTTTCTCGGTTTAAAATATTTTCTAATTTTTTTTTTTAGTTTGATTAAGTCCATGCACAGAAAGAACATTTTTCAAAGAAATGTACTCTGGCAAATTAGATAGCGAGCAAAAGAGTGCAATTTTCAGAGAAACAGCACATTCCAAATTAACTTCCATAGTGCTAACACTTGCAGCTGGGCTTAAAAACAGGAATTTGGGTTTGGGGAGGAAAGCATGTTCGCTGTCAAATAGAAGTTCACTATTTTGCCCCAGCTTGCCTGTATAGATAAATAGTAGAAGTGAATTAGTAGCTGCTAATTCATAAACAGACTGCCTATATTCAAAGCAAGTGGGCAGGAGATGTACACTAGAACTCTGCAGAGGACATGTTGGACATACCCTCTCAAAGGGCATCTCATATAGAAGCAGAGTTATCAATATGGTCTATCATTAAGATGTGTTATTTTACCACATGTCCCATTTTATGCAATGAAACCTAGTAACTAATAACTGCAGTTAAACCATAGGCAGCAGAACACTGCTTGGTTTGGGGGGGAGGGGGCGCAGGAGCTCCACCCTAGCCCTGCGGAATCCTACGGTGCAGACTTTCCCCAGCTAAAGGCTGCTACTACTACATCGTCCGGCAATGAGTTCCAGAGCTTAACTATTTGTTGGCTGAAAAAAATATTTTATTTGTTTTAAAAGTAGTACTATGTAACTTTATGGAGTGTCCCCTAGTCTTTGTACTTCTTGAAAGACTAAACAATTGATTTATTTTTGCCCATTCTACTCCACTCAGTATTTTGTATCCTTAATCATTACCCCCCTCAGGCATCTCTTCTCCAATCTGAAGAGCCCTAACTTCTTGTCTTTCCTCATATGAGTGGAGTTCTACTCCTTAATCATTTTGGTTGACCTTCTTTGCATCTTTCCTAATTCTGCTATATCTTTTTTTAAGATATAGCGACCGCAGATGCACAAAATACTCAAGGTGATGTCGTATCATAGTGATATATTACATTACGTTACACATGTGCAGTGGTGTACCTAGCATATGTGACCCCTGAGGACCCTCATTTGTATGAAAAACATGATTTTTAGTAACAATCCACATGTCACACAAGAGTATACCTAGGAAAAGGCAGCATCTTACATACTCCAGTGAGCAGTACAACATCAATACAACCATTGTAAAACTAAACAAGCCAGACTAGTACAGATCAATCCTGCACAGTCAATCTTAACAGAAAATCATGTCTTTCGAACACACAGAACACAGAAAACACCTTCGTCTAGTATGTAATCACAAACTCCCCCTTTTACATAACTATAGTGTGATTTTTAGCCACAGTGGTAACAGCTCAGATGCTCATAGAATTTTGAGCATCAGAGCTGTTACCACCACGGCCGGTGCTAAAAAATGCTCTACAGTTTTGTAAAAGGGGGGATAAAATAGAAATACATAGACAAAGGTTAAATTGAACCATCAAGAAGCTGGACTCTGCATACAATGCAACAACACAGAAACAGTGATGCATCTCCCCTAAAGCAAAAAAAAATAAATAAATGGAAATTTTTTTTCTACCTTGTCTTCTCTGGTTTCTGCTTGCCTCATCTTCTTATCACTCTCTTCCTTTCATCCACTTTCTAACCTTTCTCTGCCCCTTCTTTATGGTATCTTCTCTCCTTCTATGCCCTTTCAAAACTTCCCAATAAACGACCTTGTTTCACCAAAAAATCTTGGCTCATCAGGGGAACAATCCAGCCTTGAAAAGTGGTCATGGGTTGGCTGCACTTTTCAAGGCTGGATTGTTTCCCTGATGAGCCAAGTTTTTATGGGTGAAACAAGGTCGCTTGTTGGAAAGTGGAGCTTAGAGTCGTCTTTTTCAGCTAAATCCATGAGCGTGCTTCTGTTTGACTGCCCTTTTTCTTAAACCTGTGCTGTTGTGTGAGGAAGTTTTTTGCCAGTGAAAGTATTTAAGGCAATTAATTTTGTACCTTTTGGTTTCACACTGCTACATTAATCTGAGGCTTTTTCTCCCTCTTATTTTGGATGCATGCTAGGTTTTGAAAAGGGGAGTCTCTCAATGTCATGGGCTCACAACATTAGTAACAGATTTATATAAATATATGAATTGTTGATGTCCTTATAAAGATTTGTTAACATTTGTTACTCACCAATATCAGAACAGATCCAATTTACAAAAGATGAGAACTGGTCAATACATCACAGCAAACTTATTTACAATCAAAGCTGTCATCTCTAATTCATCAAACCATTAGCCAGTTTGACAAGGAACAGGTATTAGCAGGAATTTTAATATTTTTTTGTCTTATTTTATATATTCCTCAATGTACCACACTCCCGCTATTAACTATCAGATTTGTGTAGTGGTCTTCCTCACCGGTGTTTTATCTATTTCATCATTTCTACTTTTATATTTTTCTTTTGTGTTTTTATACTTTTCTACTTTATATATTCTTTCATTATTGTTTTTTCATTATTAAAGTGCCAGTGCTTATACTTAAAAGATTTTTCTTTAAATGTAGACCACCATACAAATCTGCTAGTTCATAGTGGGAGTGTGGTACACTGAGGAACTTCGGTGGGAGTTAATTATTTTAGTTTGTGTAAGGAGAATGAACAACTGAAGAAGTATTTAAGTTGAAGATTCATTATTCATGTGCGCTAACAATTGTCATTGAAATGTACACTGAGCAGAACATTTCAATGTATTGTCCACAATGACATTTAAATCTTTTTCTTGAGTGGGGACTCATAAAGTAGAACCTAGTATCAAGTAACAATGGCTTGAATTATTCCACCCAATATGCTTTTGCCACATTAAATTTCATCAGTCATTTGGATACCCAATCTTTCAATTTCCTAAGTTCGTCCCGCAGTTTCTCACAGTCTGCATGCATTTTAACAATTCTGAATAGTTTTGTCTCATTTGCAAATTTAGTCATCTCACTCATGGTTCCCATTTCCAAATCATTTATAAATATGTTAAATAGCACCAGTCCCAGTACAGATCCATGGGGCATGCCACTGTGTGCCTTCCCCATTGAGAGAAATGACCATTTAACCCTTTCAGGACCATAAGGATCGTAGGCCAATTTTTGTGGTTTTGACGACATTTTTATGGTAAAAAGGGCTTGCAGATGCCAAAAAATTGATTTTTTTTTGTGAAATATCATTATTTTTATTTAAAAAAATCACACTTCTGGCTTATGGACAGTGTGGCAAGTGAATCTTCTCGTCAATCTGGCAACGACGCTAATGAATGAATGTCGGAACCAGTTTGTTTACATAAAGGCAGTATCATATGGAATCCGTACATATCAAATTTAGAACTGTAGACTATCCCAATCAAAATTAATAGGATTTTAAAGTTATGGGACAAATATGTCCCTTGGTCCTGAAAGGGCTACCCCAATCCACTGTTTTTTTAAAAATATAATATAATAATAATAATAACTTTATTTTTGTATACCGCAAATACCACAAAATAGTTCAGAGCGGTTCACAATGCAAGAGACTGTACATATACAGCGAAGATACAGAGAATTAATTGTCACAATATGCAGCGGAGATACATGGAATCAGTTATCACAATGTCGGGGACAGAGCGGTTCCGAGCGGTTAGCTCCCAATCCACAACAGAACATTGCCTCCATCCCAGGCTTTTTAATTTTTTCAGGGGTCTCTCATGAGGTACTTTGTCAAAAGGTTTCTGAAAATCTAGATACACTAAAATCAACCACCACTAAAATTTATCCACACCATTAAAGATATGAAGCAGATGCAAGCTGCTAAAAATCCTTTAAAGATGCTCCTGATCCATAAAATCTCATAGAACCTCACACCAGACATCACTTAACACAACCACTGACTCCCCCTTTACATGGCTCAGTTCAGTGATCTAAAACTCTTAAACACCTCAGTATTTATTAACTTTTGAGTAATTCTAAGTGAGGATGTTGGAACATTTCAACAGTTTTCATTCAAAGGGACAGGTTACAGTCTTTGAGCAGTAGTTTCCAAACCCTGGTCCTGGAGGCACTCCAGTCAGTCAGGTTGTCAGTATAACCACAATAAATATTCATGAAAGAGATTTGCATGCAGTGGAGGCAGTGCATGAAAATCTCTTTCATGAATATTCATTGAGGATATCCTGAAAACCTGTCTGGTTCAGGTGCCTCCAGGACCAGGTTTAAGAATTACTGCCTTAAGAGAATTACCTAAGAACACCAAATTGAGTATATGTCCTCTAGCACATGGAGGCTCTGGATAATCTGAAAAAGGTGATGTGGCCATAGCCATTAGAAAATCATCAACATTAGATAAATCATATCTTAAGCAATCTTCCAATTAAAATCAATGAAGAAAACAGCAGTGAGACATTAATGTTTTACAATTGCTAAAGATTCTAGAACTACTTGGAACTGCAGCTCTCCAGCATTCTCAGAACAATGCAGTCCATTCTCGTTATTTGTGGCACTATGGTTCCTGAAAATGTTTGTGAACTGTGAAATTGCTAATAATGAAACTTTGAATCTATGGGAAAATAGAGGCTAGGTTCCAGCAGTACATGTTAGCCCTCAAAACCGCGGAAAGTGAACAGTGAATCCTATTGGGAAAATAGGGTTAGGTTCCTCCATGGGGCAGTACTTGAAGTACTTGTAATTCACTCTCTGGACACTTGGGGGTCATATCTGGAAGCAAAGCCTGACTGCCGGGTGAAAATGAAAGCAAAAAAGCTGATTTTTTTTTTTAGTGCCAGTCTGCGAATACGCAAACACTGTAGAGCAAATAGGGAATATTGGTTGCAATTGATGCAACTGCGGATAGACAAAATCGCACATCGTGAATGCACAAAAAGCAAAAATGGATCATTTACTAGAGAATAATTTCTACAGAGCCACAAACCTTCCCAATTATCACTCAATTGTATTTCAATGCTGTAGAATAAAAAGTCTGTAAATATTATTAATAAGTTTCAAGTTCAAGTTTATTATAAATTTGATTAATTGCTTATTCAAAATTCTAAGCGATGAACATATCAGTAAAATTACAAAATTGAGGGAGCAGCAAAACAAAGAACTAAACCTTACAAAACATATTAAAGACTAACTTTACAAACATAATAAAACACGAGGAAAGGATGGGAAAAGAAATACAATTTGATTGATAGACGAGAAGACAAGACAAGACAAGAGGAAGGGAAAGAACAATGAATCTCAGAGAAATTATGGAATTGGAATGAAACTCCTAGTCAGGCTTTCTAATTATTAAATGCATCTTTAAAAAGAAAGCTTTTTAGTTTGCTCTTAAATTTATCCAAATTGTTGTCTTCCCTTAAGTAGATAGAGAAGGAATTCCATGTTTGAGGAGCTGTAACAGAAAAGATGAAGTGCCGCCATGTACATTTCTCCCTCGTCATTCGCGGGGGACCGCGAATGGCGAAAAACCGTGATTATCTGGCTCTGACCCAGCCCCACCTCCCTGCTGCCTTCCCGGCCTTACCTGGTGGTCCAGAGGGCTTTCGGGACAGGAGCGATCTTTCTACGCTCCTGCCCCATGCAGATCGCCATGAGGAAATGGCTGTAGGGAGTTCGCGACGTAGTCTCGAGAGACTACGGGAACTCACAGCAGCCATTTCCTCATGGCGATCTGCACGGGGCAGGAGCATAGGAAGATCGCTCCTGCCCCAAAAGCCCTCCAGACCACCAGGTAAGGCCGGGAAGGCAGCAGGGAGGAAAAAAATATGGGTTATTTTAAAATTAAGACCGCTTTTTTAATTTTCCCCCTCCCCAGAAAAAAATTGCGATTATATGAAACCGCAAATGGAAAAACCGCGAATGGGGAGGGGGAAGTGTATTAATAATTTTGAGTGAGGGGATAACTAGTAAATGTTGATCATTAGACCTCAGAAGTCTGGTTGAGGTATAGGGAGTCAATGATTTGTACCCTCCTCTCAGCATGTTCTCCCATATGTGACTAATACTCAGCCTTATAAAATGACAAAACAGCTCATTTAGTATCATTATAGTTGAATCTAATAGCCAGATTTCAGTCAAACAGAATATATCAGGATTTCACAGAGAACATTCATTAATCAATTTCAACAGCATCTTCTTTTCAGTGGATTATGAATCTCAGCTGATGCTATGGAAACATACCTCAGTGCAGAAGGCAATCTATTTATGTGGGAATGTGTGAGTGGCTGAATCACAGAAAAGTAGCCACAGTTGCTAATTACAAGAATAGAGAAAAACCAGTTAATTCATAATTTTAAATAAAGAAACATAAAATGAATAACATAAGAGATAGCAAACTTTTCCTACGAGCACCCTTTAGAGCCACCCCGAATGAGAAATTTAAAAGGGCATCACTGTTTTTCTTGCTCTTCAGCAAGCTACTGTGGTGAGCTGCTATCAGGTTGCCACCACAATTTCAAGCTTGCAGCTGTAAAAGCAACTGGACTTGAGTGGGTGGAGTGTAAAATCCTTGCCTTCCAGGTAGGCAATGCAGTGAATGGTTTAGAACAGGGGTGCCCACACTTTTGGGGCTTGCGAGCTACTTTTAAAATGACCAAGTCAAAATGATCTACCAACAATAAAATTTTAAAAAAATACTGTACGCATAGAATTGTCAATTATCATTCCTATTCCGGGGTTTTTTCAAAGAGGTCAAAGCAGATGACTCTATGCACTGTCACCTCAGTAATAACCATACAAAAATAGACAAATACCCACCCCCCTCCCTTTTTACTAAACCACGATAACAGTTTTTAGCGCAGGGAGCTGCGCTGAATGCCCAGCACTGCTCTCGACACTCATAGGCTCCCTGCGCTAAAAACCTCTATTGCGGTTTAGTAAAAGGGGACCATATTGTAAAATATAGACAGCAGATATAAATTCAGACACATTTTGATCACTAAATTTAAAATAAAATCATTTTTCCTACCTTGTCTGGTGATTTCATGAGTCTCTGGTTGCACTTTCTTCTTCTGACTGTGCATCCAATCTTTCTTCCCTTCTTTTAGCCTGTTTGCTTCCTCTCCTCCTGACTTCATTCCCCACCCCAAACGTTTTCTTCTTCTCTCCCTGCCCTCTCTTTCTTTCTCTCTTCATGCCCCTTTCTTTTTTCTGTTTCTCTTCTTTCCTTCTGTCTCCCTGCCTGCCCTCTTTCTCCCTCCCTGCCCTCCCCCAAGCCACTGCCACTGCCGCCGGATAACAGGCCCCCAAAGCCGCCCGCCGCCAGCCAAGCTCTCCTTGCTTCGGGCGCACCAGCATTCCTCTCCCCGACGTCAATTTTGCCTTCGGAGAGGAAGTTACGCTGGCCAGAACTTCCTCTCCGAGGCAGAATTGACGTCGGGGAGAGAAAGGCTGATCGGCCCAAGATCGACCTATTGGGAGAAATGCTGCCGGGTCCTGCCTTTGAGGAAACAGAAAGTAGGCAGGACCTGGCAGCAAGAAAAGCAAATCGCAAGCTTCACTGACCAGTCTCCCGCTTTAGCCCGTGAATGGGGCTCTAACATGTGCGTGCCAGCTTCCCTTCTCTCCCCCCCCCCTCCTGACATAACTTCCGGTTTCAGAGGAAAGAGAAGGGAAGCCAGTACAAGCGCACGTTAGCCCCCGGAGCATAAATTCTCCAAGCCGTTTTTTTTTTTTTTAATGCTGAGCAGCGGAGGCAGCAGCAGAATTCAGGAGCAGGCCAGTCAGGAGGGGAAAAAAGAGAAGGGAACCCGCTCTGCGATCGACTGGGGTCGCCTGAGCGAGCGACCTGTCGATCGCGATCGACGTGTTGGGCACCCCTGGTTTAGAAGCTCAACTCATATAACAAACATCAGTAATGCAGGGTTAGAACTCTGACAAAAGCTTCAACTTATAGTGCAAGTTATAGCAGAGAAAACATGCTACTTCCAGTGTACCTTTGTACTCTACTTCCAGTCACATCTACTTTCATGTGTCTTGTATAATTTCATTTATACCCAAGACTAATGTAGTACTGATGGTAATGATTGTATTAAGCAGGATATAAAGGGGGGCCTATAACCCAATATGTATGAGACACCCCTTGACCAGGAAACCTGAAAAACACCAGTATATATATGAAGTTGAATGATATAGAAATGCTTCAGAGTTACAATAAAATGAATATTGCTTGGTTAGATATTTGACCCAGTTATATCAAGTTTCAAGTTTTATTTAAAATTTGATAGATTGCTTAATCAAACTTCTAAGCGATGAACATAAATAAAATTTACGACATTCAAAGGATAAAATATATCAAACATACAATGGACCTTCAGGACTTACTGTGCCAAAGGGGAAGAAGGATAAGAAATACAATACAGTGGTACCTTGGATTACGAGCATAATCCGTTCCAGGAGCATGCTCGTAATCCAAAATGCTCATTTATCAAAGCGAGTTTCCCCATAGGAAATAATGGAAACTCGCTTTGATGCGTTCCCCCCCCCCCGAGAACCGTCATTGCTCCCCTGGAAGGGCCCCCCTGCGATCAGGCACCCCCCCTGCCTCGAACCTGCACCCCCCGCCACGATCCGACACACCCCCCCGACACGATTGGGCACCCCCCGCCATGATCCGACCCCCCCCGCCACGATCCGACATCCCCCCGACACAATTGGGCACCCCCCCCGCCGCTTCTTACCCTCACCTGGGCACTCTTGAAGATCGGCCTACTCGTCTGCTGCGCCTTGAGCATCTGAGCATGCTCAAGGCCTGCGAGTTCACGTTCACGTTCAGAACGTAAACTCGCAGGCCTTGAGCATGCTCAGATGCTCAAGGCCCAGCAGACGATTAGGCCGATCTTCAAGAGTGCCCAGATGAGGGTAAGAAGCGGCAGGGGGGGTGCCCAATTGTGTCGGGGGGATGTCGGATTGTGTCAGGGGGGTGCCCAATCGTGGCGGGGGGGTCAGATCGTGGCGGGGGGGTGCCCAATCGTGTCAGAAGGGGGTCGGATCGTGGCGGGGGGTGCCGGTTCGAGGCAGGGGGTGCCGGATCGCAGGGGGGGTGCCAGATTGCGGGGGGGGGGGGGGTGCTCGTAAATCAAGCCATGCTCGGTTTCCGAGGCACCGATTTTGCAAATGTTTTGCTCGTCTTGCAAAACACTCGCAAACCGGTGCACTCGTAAACCGAGGTACCACTGTATTTGATAGGAAAGAAAACAAATAGGGGAAAAACAACAGAATGGAGCCAAAGTTAGAGAGAACAGTTATAGGAAAATAAAGAGATTAGAATAAGGAATAAAAAGGGAGAAAGAGAAAAGCAAGGAAGAAAAGGCCTAATAGGTAGAGCTAAAGGTCAAAGGCATCTCTAAAAAGAAAGCATTTTAGGTTACTTTTAAATCTATCCAAGAAACGTTCCTCTCTTAAATGGATAGGAAGAGAGTTCCACGTTTGCGGTGCTGTAACTGAAAAGATGTATTGCTGGCGTGTGTTAATTATTTTTAGTGAAGGAACTATCAGTAAATGTTGATCATTGGATCTGACATAGGCGTCGGAACGAGGGAGCCATAGTCTCCCCAAAAACTGCCCGTCCTGTGGGGGATCCTGTGGGGGAACACTTCTTGGGAGGCTTGGAGCGGCATCTTGCTACCTGCCAGCGTGCCTACTGGTTGGCAGTGTCTGCCACGCTCCTTCACCGGCATCTACACCTCCCTCCCGCCACGTGTCTATCTTCAATTTTTTAGAAAAGCGCTGCGGTCCTGGTGTCTGCTCTCCACTGCGGCAAGCCCTAGAAGAAACAAGAAGTTGTCAGATAGGGCAGGCTGCAGTGGAGAGTGTCGTCTGCGGCAGCAACTCTAAAATGAATTAATAGATTCTTGGAGGGTATTACATGGTTTTGAGAAGGATTATACCCATGTATCTCGAGCACATGGTACACAATCTCGTATTGACTACATTTGGGTAATGGATTCGGTGTTTCAGAATTTGGTGCAGATGGATATAGGTCCTTATACAATTTCTGATCATGCATGGGTATATGCAAGGTGGCATAATGGTAGGGAGTCTCAAAGGATGTGGCGATGGGTGTTTCCGCTAGCACTATATAGGGACAAAAAATATAGAGAATGACTATTGAGTACATGGATAGATTATAAGAGGCATAATGCTCACACAGAAGAGGATCCTATTTTATTTTGGGAAGCGGCAAAGGCGGTCTTGAGAGGAGATACAATAAGTTATAGTTGTCATGTTAAAAAATCTCGGGATAGGGAAATTTTGCGTTTGGAGAGGGATATTGTAAAGGTTAGGAAGAAATATGGGCACTCGGGTGATTCAACGCTTAGACAGGAGTTGATGGAATACCAAATAACTCTCAATTCCCTTCTACATCAGCGAGCACATAAATCTATAGCTTATTATAAATTTCAACTGTATAAACAAGGGAATAAAAGGGGAAAACTATTAACCCGTTTGGTTTCATCTAGAATGGGCCCCAATAGGGTTAGAGCCTTGATAAATGAACAAGGGAAGCGGGTTATAACTGATCCGGAGCTAGGAGATATTTGTTTTCGCTATTACAAGTCTCTTTATGGCCCTCCGTTAGAAAGGGGATTATTAACAAATTCATATTTGGATGGGATAAAATTGCCCTGTATTTCTGAGTGATAGGGAGCATCTGAATGAGCCAATTACTCCAGAAGAAGTGTACTGGGCAATTGGGAATAGTCCTCTGCTGAAGGCGCCAGGTGAGGATGGCATGCGAGTAGATTTTTATAAACTTCTAAAAGAAGAGATTATCAATCCACTTGCTAGGATGTTTAACATCATGGTTGATGCAGAGGCTTTGTCTGATGGTATGAATACGGCACGAATTCTGATATTGCCTAAGCCGAATAAAGACCCTGAAAAAGCGGGATCATATCATCCTATTTCTTTATTGAATACGGAGGTTAAACTGTTAGCGAAGATTATGGCAAATAGGATGGCTTCTGTTTTGCCCTCCCTCATTCATGATGCCTAAGTGGGATTTGTGAAGGGAAGGAGAATTACTAAACATGTGAGAAAATTGTTACTATCTTTGGAACAGAGGGTGATGTATAATTTACCTTCGGTGCTGGTCAGTTTTGATGCTGAAAAGGCATTTGACAGGATACGATGGGATTTCCTATATGATACATTGAAAGTGTATGGTTTTGATGTTTTTTTTGTATCTGCGGTCCATGCTTTGTATGCGCTTCCACAAGCTAAATTGGTGTTAAAAGATTTTGAAACTGATAAGTTCTCTATTTACAGGGGGATAAGACAGGGTTGTCCGTTATCTCCATTATTATTTGTACTTACTTTAGACCCTCTTATTAGGGATATATATGCAATGTCATCTATACGAGGGATTGATATTGGAAACACAACTTTTAAACTTTCGGCTTTTGCAGATGATATTTAGTACACCTCACAGATCCTTTGTCTTCTTTATCGGCATTATTGGAATTGATTAAAGAATAAGGTGATTATGCAGGTTTCCGTATAAATTTAGGTAAATCTAAGGAGCTTGCGTCCTCTGTGGCGGTAAAGGCTTTATGGGGGTCGGAGTTTATGGGCACAAGGGCAATTTATGTATTTGGGGACAGTAATGACTATGTTGACTTCCCAATTATATCGTCTTAATGTTAATAGGCTTCAACAGAATATGAAAATATTGTTGGATACCTGGCAGATGTTGCCCCTTTCTTTAATGGGTTGCATCTGCTTGGTTAAGTTGTTTATCTTTCCTAAATGGTTGTATATGTTACAAACTTTGCCGTTATGTTTACTCAAGAAGGATTTAAAGATCTTTTATTAAAAATATTAATTACTCATTTCTGTTGGGCTGCTAAGAAACCTAAATTAAAGTTGACATATTTGCTGGGTAATTGGAATAGAGGGGGGTTGGGTTTACTGGATATGCAGATTTATAATTATGTGTGTTTACTTCGTCATTTGGGTGATTGGGTAAATGTGACAAGCATTTATACTCCACTTCAAATGGAACAGGAGTTTTTAGCTCCTTATGATAATATTTGCGTTACTACATAGTACGCGAAATGCGTTACCATCTCTTATTTGTTCAAGTGTTGTATTTAATACTTTACAGACGGTATGGCTTTGGTTTGTGCAATTATTGGGAGGGAATCCAATGGTTACTGATCTCTTGCCTTTGCAGGGTAATCCGGCTTTTTTTCTGTACTCTAGGGAGTATAGATTATGGGGTGCAAGAGGAATTTTAAGATTGGAACATATACTGGGAAATGAGGGGGAGCTATTGACTCATACTGAATTGTTGGCTAAGGTGGGGGAGACTTGGGGAGCGCAACTTGCATGTATACAAGTGGAACATTATGTGAGATCCCTTGACAGAGTACAGTTGAGTTTGCATTTGGGTGCTAGATTGAGAGAGTTGTTTGCTCAGGAGGAGGGGATGTCTCTTTCGGTGTCTTGTATTCATTCTATTTTGCAAAAATTACAACCAGACAAGGACTATCAGAAAATTTGGGAGATATGGGAGAAAGATTTACAGCTTCATTTGAGACATTGGGATGTTGCCCGTACTTTAAGAGCGACACCTGGGGTGACATCATGTTCATGGTTAAGAGAAATGTATTATAGGGTTACATTACGTGCCTATTATACACGAACACAATTGTTTTATACTGGAGGTCTTCCTACATCTTTATATCATAAATGTGGGAGGGAGAGTCATACATTAGGTCATGCATTTTGGTTTTGCCCCATAATTCACCATTTTTGGAAGCGAATAATAAATTATAGGTCAAAAATAATTGGAAGATCTTTGCGCTGTTCTCCTTCTGTCTTTATTTTGGATTTGCCAGAAGCTTTTGGCCATTTACCTAAAGGAAATAGGGCATTGTGTAGGAAAATGAGTCTCTTGGCTAGAAAATGTATACTTCAATATTGGATGATCCCTGATCCTCCAAGGTTTTGGCATTGGCGGAACCAATTACATCAGTTGGCCATTTGGGAAGCTAGAGATGCTGGAATTATAAGAAAGCAAAAGATGTTATTTATATAAATCTGGGATTCATATTTGCAAGATTTGCATCCTAAGGGCCGTAATGCGATTTTAAGTTGGATCTCTTAATTGGGCTTTTATTTAGTTAAATGAAGAGAGTATCATTGGGAAGAGAGTACTATTGGGTGGGGACAGGTGGGTGTGGAGAGGGACGGTAAAGGTTCAAACACATATAGATAAAGTGGGGGTTTATTGCAATTGGAATTTGTTTTTTATTATGTATATTATATTATTATAGTTGATGCATTATTGATGTGCTTTGATGTTGTATTTGTTGTATTTGATGATGTTTGCATCAATAAAAACTGTTTGAATCTAAAACGCAGCCTGTGGCCTCCCTTCGTGCTTTCCTTGTGCTGCGCTCCACCCACTAATGACACTACTTCCGTTTTCAACTTAGGTAGAGCACGGCACAAGGAAAGCATGAAGGGAGGTCACAAGCTGTGTTTTAGAAATGCTGCCACAGCCGACATTCCCCTGCCACAAAAACAGATGTGAGCAGAGGTTAAGGGGGAGGATATGCCGGACCAGGAAGCCCCTGGACTGTTTTTTTTAAAGGTAGAATGGGGGATGGGTTTCCAAGACGTGCTAGACTGGAGGTGGGGAGTGAAGGGGAAGCACTTATAGGGCCAGAAAGAGAGGGTACCAAAGAGAGAGATAGTGGGCAATATTGTGGAGGGAGAGAAAAGGAGAGTAGTTGGGCATGGGGTGCTGTGAAGGAAAGGGAAATGAGAATCTTGAAGGGAAGACAGTTAGAAAGAGGAAGAGATGATGGCCTGGGGGTGGTGTAGAGAGAGGGAGATATAAAGATTAGGAGAATAGGATAGTTGGAAAGGGAGAGATATGGCATGGGAGGGCAACTGGGAAGAGAAAGGGACTTGTGGATGGAAGGAGGGTGGGAAGGAGGGTGAAATGTTAGATATGGGGGTGGAAGGGAAAGAGATGGTGTACACGGGGAAAGGAAGAAAGGAGAATTATTGGACATGGTGATGGGAGAGGCGTGAGGTAAAGAGAGATAAGAGGGAGAAATGTTGGATATGGTAGTGGAGATGAAACAGTGGGACAGATGGAAATGGATGCAAGAGGGAGAAATGTTGGACATGGTGATAGAGGGAACGGAGAAAGAGATGTGGCATGGAGCTGGAGGGGGGGTGAGAGAAGCAGAGATGTTGGACATGGGGCTGATGGTCAGAGGCAAAAGATATTAAAGAACAGTACATATCATTCTGAATATCATATGCAGATGTTATAGCCAGTCCTATTAGCGCAATAAGCAGGTAGCCTAGGGTTGGTGCAGTAGACTGCAGAGAAGGGGACCCAACCCCATGAACCACTCTAACTAGTACACTTGTGGTGGAAAGTGTGAGCCCTCCAAAACCCACAAAAAAATACTACTGTACCTACATACACTGTAGGTGACACCTGCAGATATAAGGGCTATTGTTGTAGTATACAATAGGGTACAGTAGGCTTTTGGTGGGATTTGAAGGACTTCCAATACAATGTGTGGAGTAACAGTGAGATGTGTAACTGGGACCTTTTATGTGAAGTCCACTGTAGTGTTCCCTAGGGTACCCCACTGCTCTTTTGGGATGTTTGCGTGGCAAATCTACTAAAAATGCCCCCCCCCCCCCCCCCACACACACACACACACATACCTTAATGGCTTGTTTTGTCCTTTTTTTCCCTTGGGCATTTTTATTTAAAAAATGGTCCTAAAAGATTAGATGCACAGAGTTCAAAAATATCTACTAAATAGGCATTTTCACAATGAAAAGTTGAACATTTTTCTAGTTTGAAAAGGTCCATGTTCTCTACAGGATTTTTAGACGTTTTTCCTACGACTTCCAAAATTGGATTTAGGTGTCATATTGACAATTCCCTTGCCCATCTAAAAGCTGATAGTCACTTATCAATCCTCTCTCATAAAGCAGCATCCAATAACTCACAGCAGTAGCAGCTGTCATGGAAGGGAATTTTCGATAGGATGTCAAAGTCCAACTTTGGACACTTCCCACAGTAATGGGTTGGAATACTGAACATTGCAAAGGTTTATAAAAATGAACAATCATATTTGATATAGAGTCGTCATGCGATCAAAATCACATTGTTTTTAGTTTTTAAAGCAGTAAAATGTTTAAAAATACAGCTAAAATCACATGCATTCCAATGATGTCACCATGTTGCAGTGACATTATTGTGCGTTTCAGCCACAATAAAACAATTAGAATCACTAAAATAATATCAATTTAAATGCACATTTCTTGAAAAGAAATGATGTTTGAAGTTCAGCTCCTCTTGCTTACTGTAAACCGCAAGGGTCTACATGGTTTTGCATTATACAAGCGACGTGTTATGTTATGTAATGATAATATACATTATTTCACCTACTGTACTCACGTTTGAAAATGCAGAATCGGTCCTACATCTATCTGTTTGCCTTGTCAGTTTTCATTGAGGTATTTACTAATCTGTGTTCTTGCTATTATCTGTCCTCCCTGCCGAGCAGCACAAGCTAAATGTCAAGCCGCCCATAGGAATAGAATGGGCGACTAGGCATTTAGCTCATGCTGCTTGGCAGAGCAGTTTGATAAAAGGGAGGATAGATAATAGCATGGACACAGATTAGTAAATACCTCAATGAAAACTGACATGGCAAACAGATAAATAAATCAAACCTTACAGAAACACTGACAGCTCAGTTTCAAGGTTGAGTCCATGAAGGTCTCCAGATGGATAATAGAAAAATCTGGTATTCTTCAAAGGAGTGACCTTGTGTTATACTATGTTCCGCTAATGGTTTATCCTTGAGTTTTCTCTTGATGACACTTTTGTGCTCAATTATCCTTCTGTTAAACCCTCTCTTTGTTTTTCCAGTATAGAGGAGATTACAAGGACAGAAAGCCATATACAGTATACCACTCCTTTTGTTTTACAGTTAGAAAAATGTCTGATATCATATATTTCTCCTGTTTTAGGATGAATAATGGTCTTAATTTTGAAATTAATATTACAAACAGTGCAAGAACTGCACTGGAAATGTCCTGTTGGCAGTGTCCTGCTACTGCCTGGTCTCCTAAGTAGAGCCCTTAGAACCAACAACCTTAAGCTGTATTCTCTTTTCTAGAAAATCATCAATTCTTTATCAGAGAAATTATCCAAAGTTCATTCAATATGCCAATGATCTCTCAATATTCTTGCAATATCATTTGACATATGCCAAAAGAAGATGCCAATACGCTTTGTTTTTCAACTAAACCTTACAACCTTTACTAATTTGTATAGCAAATCGGTATTTGTTACTTGTTTGTCCCCTAAAGAAGGCATTCCAGATTGCAGTAACTGGGATCCTAGCCGGGGCCTTAACTTTGTTATTAAGCCTAGTAAATATACTGGGATTTTTTATACTAATGACTATTGGTTGATTTAAATATCTCACTTGCCTTTTCCATTTGCAGGAAACAGTCAAACATGAATCCTGTTGAGAAGGTCTGGAAGATCTTGAAGGCAAGATGCATGACTATACTGTCACAAACAAGGGGCAACTAATGGGGAGACTAATACAAGAATGGTTCCACAAGAACATCAAAAGGTGTGCAAGGAATATGACTAAAGGCATGCCAGATCATATAAAGGTAGTGATAAAGGCACATGGTAGATGAAGAAAGTATTGACATTACACTGACTGATATCCAAATTACACATTAAATTTGAGAAATGTTCTAACAATTGTTATGAATTTCATTTTAATGTACTAAACATGTTTTGTTAACTTTTGCAAAGAAACATCTGAGTCATTTCAATAAAAACAACTTATGTTATAAAATCCATAATAATTTGGCCAGCACTGTATATGATCCAGAGACAAAAAAAAAAAAAACAATCCAAAGCATGGAGACACAGTGGTTCCCTATATTTCAAGAAGTTCAAGACATAGAAATCATCAAGCAAGGTGTTAGCACCTGTCTTCTGGGACAAAGAGGGAATTTTGCTTGTAGATTACATGGAAAAGGGTGCAACCATCATGGCAAAGTACTATGTTACACTTCTCAAAAAACTGAAGCAGCAATTAGTCTCCAAATGTCGAGACATTGTTTCTTCAAGACAATGACGTTCCTCAAAAGGTGGCCATTATATAGCAAAAATTGTCAGATCTTCACTTTGAAGTTCTGAAACATCTGGCCTTATCATCTGATTTGGCCCCTTCGGACTCTTTCCTAACCTCAAGAAATACCTCAAGGAAAGAAAGTTTTCAAGCACAGAAGATGCCACAAAAGCTGCAGATGAGTGGTTTGCAGCACAACAAAAATAATTTTTCTTAGATGGGTTAAAGAAGTTAGAACAATGAAGTCATAAGTGTGTGGAGCTCAGTGGTGAATATGTAGAGTAAATATGTTTTTTAATCCTGTAGCTTGATGTTTTATTTACAAAGCCAAGGACTTATCACCACTCCCTCTTATAAAGAAATATAGGTGTATTCTTTTCTTTATAGAATGGGCTCCAAATAGGCTAATTCCTTTGCATCGAAATATTTTTCTTAGGTACTATAGTTAGATTATGAGGAAGAAAAGGAAGTGTCGTCGATGAGCTAGAAGGAAGCATAAACCCACGGCTCCCCAACCGCTGGAGTGGAAGCTGAATTGCTCTCTGGAGACGGCAGTATTTGAAAGAATTAAGATTGATCCTTTTTTAAATTCTCATTGATAATTGAAGATCTAGCCTACAAATGAGCAAGAAAAGACCCCTGACTTGAAGGAATATGCTTATTCGGGTAGCAGTCAAGTAAGACGAGAGGAGGAAAACATGGCGCTGGCCCCTGAAGAACTGGGCGGGGAGAGGACTGTAGAATTGGTTCTCTCAGTGGGGAATGAGAGTATATATTGCATGGAAGAGTTACGAGGATGGTTTCAGGAATTGAAAGCTGATATTGCAGCATTGAGAGATGGCGGATATAATTAAACTGGGTCAGCGTATGGAAGAAGTGGAACAACAAGTTGAGGAAGTTGCGGTACAATTGAACTTAACTGAAGATAAACACACGCTACAGGAAAAATAAGTAAATGAGTTAATGGATCACGTTGAAGAACTGGAAAATAGGGGTAGGAGACAAAATCTTTGTATAAAAGCCCTGCCTGATATGCCGGAATGTCATAATTGTAAAGAAGTAGTTCAAAAAATATTCTGGCTCAAGTTAAAATTGAAAAGCAGGCGGTCAAATTCATATTGATCGCACATATTGTGCATTAGGAACAAGGCCTATTCAATCTAAGGGCATTGTATTATGCTTTCATAATTATATACAAAAGGAAGAAATTTTGAATGCAGCATGGAAACAGGAGAAGATCCTATGGGACACATATGAACTATTCATATATGTGGATATTTCTCCCCTTAAGTTGAGAAGACGAAGGGAACTTGCACCCTTTACAGCAGAACTCAGAGAAGAACAGATTCGTTATAGATAGACATTTCCATTTGGATTACAATTTAATGCAAAGGGAGCTTCATACTGCATTTCAACTAAAGATGCAGCCCTTAAAACTTTTCAGTTCTTAGGATGGGGAAAAGAAAATCCCGTTGCAGGACAGGATAAAAAACAGCAACAAACAACTCAATCACTGAAATGACAACGGGTTGGAGCCGGTAGGGGCAGATTGCGTTCTGCCTTTAAAAAATAAGAAAACTATGATTGTTAATAATGAAAATAAGATTTCTTAATCTGCTATAAGAATGGCTAGATTATATGACATGAATACTAAAGGAGGAGTTTTGGGTAGAATTTATAGGTATGAGTCATGCTATTTTTAATAGTCTCTAGAAAAATAAATGGGGGTGGGGGAAATAAATAAAGAACACTCCAGCGGGGGAGGGGGGGCTTCCTGTGGAGAGATGTCTTTGAGACAAAGGATAGGGGAATTGGGTGAGGAGGTTGGGGAGAGGGGTTTTGGGGGAGAGATTGGGGAAGGTATGGATGGAATGGGTTGTGAGGTTTTATTTGTTCTAGGGTTGTGTGATTTTAAGTATGGATATGATGGGGGAGTGAAAAGTGTGAGTATGAATGGGATATCTAATGTTGTAAATGGTAGGTCAGAGGGTGGGGTAAAAGCAATTCTGAGATGTTTGAGTTGAATGTGGTAACTATCAATGCTAGAGGCCTGAATTATCCCTTTAAATGAAAATGTCTATTAAAGGAGGCATTGCGGTTGAAAGCATCAATATGCTTGATTCAAGAAACACATTTGAAGAAAAAACATCAGCATCTATTGAATACTAGGCATTTTCCTATTTATAAAGTAGCATCATATCCACTTAAGAAAATCTTGGGGGTGGCTACTATGATTTCAGGGAAAATCCAGGTCTCAGTTATAGAACACTATTGCCAGACATTGTTTCTTAAAATTCCCAGATTGGTAATTAAGTTTTTACAACAAAAAAATGTTTGATTACATTTGGCAAAGGCGCCCACCTAGAATTTCACAAGATTTTTTATTATGTCCTAGATTTAAAGGTGGGCTGGGGGTACAAGATCTATATAGATATTATATGGCTGCCCAATTGAAATCTATTGGAGAATGGTATGATTTGAAACCTAAAGGATGGATTCGGATATGTAGAAGTTACTTCTCTCAAAAGGAATAGGCTAATTTGTTATGGACACTATTGGAAAAAACCTATCAATTGAGAGAAGCTTATGCTGGCTTTTTATCTTTTTTTAAATTGATACCTCTATACACCTCTATATACATTTGCCACAGCCTGGAAAGAAACAATTCTTGAAGGATAGATTAGTAATGGAATAACTATATTGGGGGACTTATATGAAGCTGGATTGTTGAAGTCATTCTCTCAGTTGTGTTCGCAGTATTACCTTTCTTCTACTGATTTTTACATCGATTTATAAATCAGGCATTTATTATTCTCATCCCCTATTAAAGAATGGCTACAATGGCTCCTATTGCAGTGGGAAGAAATGTTGATAGATAATATGAATTAAAAAAATATTATTACTAAGTATTACGCAATGCTGCAAGGGAATCCTAGGGGGGTGTATAATCATAGAATTAAATGGGAAAGAAGCTTAGGGACTACCATCTCCCCAAAGGAATGGGAATTAATTTATAGGATAACACAATGTATATCAATATCAGCTTGTTCCATGACTCAGGACCAGCATAGGCAAAAACTCCTGCCCTCATCGTCTACAATTGAATTTCCTTCCTAGACTGGACAGATTAGTCCTTATGTCTTGAGGAATGCAACTGAGGAAATGCAGTATAATGCAAAATACTTTCAATGAGGTAGGAAGAATAGAAACTGCTGCACATGGGGGATGAGAGGAGAGAGGAAGAATTGTTGGACATAGAGTGGAGGTGAGAAAGGGAGAAATGCAAAAAAGAGGTGAGAGGGAGAAATCCTGCATATGTTGGAGGAGAGGGTGACAAGCATGGAGAAGAGAGAGGGAGAAATGTTGGACATAGGATGGTGGGCAGGGAGAGATGCTGCATGGAGAAGAAGAGAGAGGTTTGAGCACAAGGCAGGGATAGAGAGATAGATGGTAGACAGTGGGAAAGAAACAGAAATATTGGATATGGCAGTGGAAGGGAAGGTACAGAGATGGAAGCTGGATGGTGAGTACGGAGAAAGAAAAAAATGTCAAATGAGCAGGAGACCCTGGCGAAAGAGTTAACAGAAGACAAACATAAACCAGAGCCTGGGACCAACATGATTTGAATAATAAAATGACCAGACAACAAAAGGTAGAAAAAAATAGTTTTATTTTCTATTTTGTGATTATAATATGTCAGATTTGAAATGTGTATTCTGTTAGAGCGTGAGCTAGGACCTGACAGAGAAAGGAAAAGGAAGTCTTTTTTGTTTATTTTGTTTACACAACAGCACTTGCGTGGGGTTGTAGAGGGCAAAAAGGGGTGGGGTTGGTGAAGAGGCTACAAAATAAACCTGCTAGGGTGTTTGACAAAAATGCTTGATTGGGCAGGAAAAGTGAATTGAATCAATTCAATGGGCCAAATTGAATAAAATAAAATAAAAATTCCCTGAATCTGGCAGCACTACTCTCCACCCCCAGATACACTTCTTCCCAGAAAAATTTAAACATTTTTGTAGCACTTGGTCTGCTTTTTTCTACAGTAGGTCCAAAATTGAGGAATGCCCTTCCTCTGACAATTAAACAAGAAATGTATTTGAATCATTTTAAAATACTTTGAAAGGTTATCTATTTCAAAAGGCATTTAATTGCATAATTGAGGCTTGAAAATGAAAAGAAAGTAGGAAAGTAAAATCTAGGAGGTTATAAGGCTTTATAGAAATTAATGGTGATAACTATTCAGGTGACTGTTAGAGTGGATTTTTTTTCCAGGAGGTTTTATGGGTTGAGTCTTTAATTTAATGGAGTTCCTTTCTTATCTTCTAAATTTTTATTGTAAACTGCATTAATTTATTGTAACTGCAAAGCAAATAAAGGCACCTGCACATTCAGAACTTACTCTGGGACAACTCACCGCGTCTCATGGTAAACCCTTTTAAGCAGCAGTAAGCATACACTAGTGCTTACTGCAGTTTAGTAAAAGGAACTCTGAGTGTGGGTTGAAAACCCTCAGTCTACTGTACAATGACTAGTCATAATAAAAAATACTTTTTAAAGCCATTTCTTTAGGTAAAGTAGTGCTTTATGTTTTATAATGTTGAGCAGCTGATATGCATGTGGGTGGTAATTTTCAAAAAACATTTTCCCAGTGTGAAACCTGTTTTTGTCGTATTTTAAATAAAATGGTGCTGTCAACTATATGCTTACACACTAAAAGAATGTGCCTACTTTTGCGCAGTCTATGTGTGGGCATTTCTGGGTACATAGTGCAGGCAGAGTGAAGTGGAATTATGATATATGGATCCCCCCCCAATACACACACACACACACACACACACACACAATGGGGGTGAGTTTCTGACCAGAGCTTGAAGAAAAAAATAAAAGAAAGAAATCTTTGTGTATAGTTGGTTTAAAATCAGCACTTATCTGCTGAATGAGAGGAGTTTTGACTGCCACCTATTTGTGCTGCAGGAGAATTGCAAATATTACAAGACAGAGAGGGTTGGATAACACTTTATGCAAATAATGCACTGAGGGATGAACACATAGACATGTGGGAGGAATGTTATACCTTTTAAGGGATTATTTCATGAAAGTGAATAAAGTTTGTTGACCCAAATGAATGCGGGGATATAAATTAAAAAGAACTTGATTAGAATAGGGGAAGTGGAAACCTACTTCCCTAAGAGTTAAAGAGAGAGAAGAAATAGTTGGGAAAAAGACTGTGGCTGATAATCAAAACTTTGAAACATTCAAAAACTAGCCCAAGTTAGCACTTGGAAGCCTTAATAGCAGGGACGTCCAAATGCTGATAAGCAAAACTGACTTTCTGGATGTCCAGCAGCACTTTCAGCCCACTGTGTGTCCAGAGATCAAAGGGGCATGTTGGGAGGTGTGTTATGGATGGACATCAGGTGGACTTAGACCTGGACATCCTGCAGTTATAATCAAAGCTTTCCCAGGACATCCTAGATGGAACTTAGACGAAGGCAGTTAGACCTGTTTTAGTTGCATTTAAGTGCCCCAAAGCTGCCCAAACTGACCAGATGACCAATGGAGGGATTAAGGCATGAGCCCCCCTTATTCCTCCAGTGGTCACTGACCCCCTCCCAACATTCAAAGATGGAGGACTTTCCATCAGCTGATTATGGCAGGGGAATCCCCATCAGCTGGCTGGTTTCGGGGATTCCTGCTGGCTCAGCTGATGAGAATTCCCCCTGCCAGGATCAGCTGAACTGGCAGGGAGATTCCTCTCTCCCTTCCTCCTTCCCAGGCACCAATCCTCTCCAGTACTAACTAACCAAACAAAAAAAGAGCTGCCGAGCCCTACACCCCTCACCCCCAACATCTCCCTGACATTCCCCAACATTCCTGGACCCCCAACATCTCCAGATCCCCCCTAATATCTATGGACCCTCCCTGATATCCCCCCATATCTGGACCCCTCCCAAAACCCCTGTACCTTCAGATGACAAATCGGCAGGAGGGAAACACACTCCCTCCTGCCTAAAGGGGCCTCATACTCGTGCCCAGCACCGACAGACACACCGGTCTATAATTTCACGGATCATGTGTTTTTTAAAAAACACATGTTAGTGCTTATCGTAACTTGGTAAAATTACTTTTTGCTCATGGTATTCAAACTCAGAAGGCAAAGTTGAGTGATTTTCAGAAGTTATTGGAGGTTAAGCTTTTTACTTATGCTTATGTAAAGATATATAGGTATAGCAATAGTTTCTTGATTTATTTATTCACATGAGCCATGCATACTTTCTAGTGCATGGCTGTCATTTTTCCTAATAAGGTTATGGTTAGGGTTTATTCATTTCTATTCCACCTTATATCAAAGAGGATTACAAAAAAAAAAACCTACACAATTCAAATCATAACACTAGATAAATGAAAACAATAAACACACCATAGAATGAACAATTAAAATGGCCAAAATGACCTATATCTCATAAAATATCACTATAATAAAATACAGGTACCAATAAACAGTATTTATATAAATACAAGGGCTGATTGAAAAGTAATGAGACTGCCTCTATTTTTCTTTCAAAGAAGTAGATGTGGCAACACTGTGCTGGTTCTTTTGAAGCTCATACATCATTTCTGAACCCTGCAGTTGGACTGCTGTAGTCTTCATTGTTGGGTCAGAGCAAGAGAAAGAACTTTGTATGTTTCATCATGGCAGATGAAGGAGATGTGTCTGTGAGAGTACACTAGAGGTGTGTGATTGTATTTGTGTTAAACTTGGGAAGAACGGTAATGAAACTTTTGAAATGTTACGGAACTGAGCGGAAAGAACTTCTCTTCAGATGATGAAATGAAAAATACCACAGCAGCAGCTCTAAAAGTGATGTCACAAAACAATCTACTGCAGTGGTTCTTAAACCTGCCTTGGGGGGACCCCCTCCCAGTCAGTCAAGTTTTCAAGATATCCCTAATGAATATTGTGGCAGCGAAAATGAGCAATACCCTAATACACACAGGTTGTCACCCATAGACAGCTGTACCACAGTAAATAAAACCAACAGGGAAAACCCTAAGACAAGGCAGCTATTCGGAAAGCAGCGTGGGGCCGAGCAGAGAGTATAAAGCTTACTCCTGACATCTGCGCTGCTGATCTCTGCACCGTAGGCCAGGAAATGAGGATCCCGGAAGAGCAAAGGCTGCCGCGGCAGGCAGGAAGGGAGAGAAGCCAGCTGGAGCTGCTGGGCAGAATTTAAAAAGGTACTGAGGGGCGGCATGCCTGGGGCTGGCTGGCTAGTTGACCTGGAGCTGGCTGGCTGGCTTAGGGCTGGATGGCCTGGAGCTGGCTGGCTGGTTTGGAGCTGGCAAGCTGGTTGTATAAAAGGTAGATGTACCTTGTAGAATTGCACTAAGTGACGTTCTAATTGGCACCAATTTTTAGGCACAATACTATATATAGAATATGACCCTCATTGTGTAGTTAAACTCTGGAATCCATTGCCAGTTAATGCTATGCCCCTAGACCTTAGACAAGAATCTTTCTTGATGAAATTCAAACCTAAACTTAAAACGTTCCTATTCAAAGATACATTTAATACATGACAATTAACATTTTTAACCGAGGATGGCAAATCACTCCCGAGTCCCAACCTACTGTGTTTTCCCCTCTCCCGTTCCTTTTCAATTTTTTTTTTTTTTTAATCTCGACGTAACTATGGCCCTCTTTTACAAAGGTGTGCTAAGCGTTTTAGCACGTGTTTAGCACACACTAAATCAATGCGTGTGCTAACGCGTACATAGGATAATATGTACACGTTAGCGTTTAGCGCATGATTAGCACGCGCTAATATTTACTGCGCGCTAAAAAGCATAGTGTACCTTAGTAAAAGAGGGGGTATGTACTCTTCTCCCCTTTTCCTCTTGGCTTCCTGTTTGTTAAGCTTAGTCTGTGAATTCCCCTCAATTTTAACTGTTGTTTTTATTTTTTGTTACTATTAACTTTTTTGTAAACCATTTATATATATACTAGTATTTTAGCCCATTACATTAACGGGTGCTAGAATATATGTCTGTCTGTCTTTTATTTCTGTCTCTCTCGCCCTCCCGCTGTCTTTCTTTCTGTCTGTCTCTCTCCCTGGCCCCCTTTGTCTGTCTGTCTTTCTGTGTCTCTCCCTGCCCCTGTGTCTTTCTTCTTTTCTTTCTGTCTCCCTTCCTCCCGCTGTCTGTCTTTCTTTCTATCTATCTGTATCTCTCCCTGCCTCCTATGCAGCAGTATTTCTCTCCCCCCACTTCCCTGTGCAGCAGCCACAGCAGCATTCCATCCCCCTCCATTTCCCTGTGCAGCAGCATTTCCCCCACCCTACTTCCCTGTGCAGCAGCAGCATTTTGTTCCCCCCCACTTCCCTGTGCAGCAGTCACAGCAGCAGCATTCCCTCCCCCTCCATTTCCCTCCCCCACACCACTTCCCTGTGCAGCAGCAGCGTTTCCCCTATCCTCCTTTCCCTTCCTGCGGTCTGGCCGGCTCCCTTAGTCCCTTACCGCTCCCCTTCCCTTCCCGCGGTCCTGACAAACCTGCCGATTCCAGCAGCGTCTGCAGCACTCTACACACGCTGCTTCAGGGCCTTCTACTGCCCTGATTTACTCTGGCACATCCCTGATGACATCATCAGAGACACGGCAGAGCAAATCAGGGCAGTAGAAGGCCCCGAAGCAGCATGTGTAGTGCTTCAGACGCTGCTGGAGTTGGCAGGTTTGGAGTCGGGACTGCGAGAAGGGAAGGGGGGGGGGGGGGTTGGCAAGGGACTACGTAAGCCGGTCAGACGTCGGTAAGGGATGGGAAGGTCAGAGCGTGAAGAACTTACTTGATGATTGAGTGGGAAGCTGGCAAAGCGGCTGGAGTCTTTTTGTCAGTGCTTCTCTTCCCGGGCCGCTATTTAGTTCAGCTGACAGGGCTGTTTGGATCCGCAATTCACTTTGGGTTCTGTTGCCCCGAGCGGGGGGTCATTTTAAGCGCACATACGAACTCTTGCCGGCCACGGACATACGGATCAGGGAACACGCGGTAAGAGTGCGCATGCGCGCTTAGCGTTTTATTATATTACTAGCTGATGCCCCGGCGTTGCACGGGTATTTAATTATAGCAATAACACTGTAAATGGATTCAAATAAAGATACTTTATAGTGGTGAATGAAATTATTGTTTTACAGCTTAATAAAAAGTACAATATTCAAATTATAATGTGAAATATTTGACAAAATGAATACAATACAACTAACGCAAAACGTGATTATAAACAACATTTTTAGTTTCACCTCCAGGAGCAAGAACATATAAATTGTTGGGTGAACCCACCCTTGAGCAAGCAACATAGGGTTGTGGGCTAAGAGACCCCCAGAACATATTACCCCAGGTAGTGAGGGATCTGCATACCAAGTTTCGTTCAAATCGGTCAAGCCGTTTTTGAATTACAGTGAGAATGGCAGCTTTTTACATTTTTTCCATTGACATGAATGGGTGAAATCTGATTTTCTGTTTGTAGCTACGCCCACGTGTGCAGGTGGGCCACGAGACCCCCAGAACATATCACCCCAGGTAGTGAGGGATCAGCATACAAAGTTTCGTTCAAATCGGGCAAGCCGTTTTTGCGTGATCACGGCACATACACACACACATACATACACACATACATACCTCCGATTTTATATATATAGATATATATATAGATAGATATATATATAAATATATATATATATATATATATATACATATATATATATATATAATAGACGGTATATAAAATAATTAATAAACTTGAAACGGTAAAGCAAAAAGATTTGGATAATTTCCTAAATGAAAAGTCCATAAGCTATTATTAAGATGGGCTTGAGAAAATCCCCTGCTTATTTCTAGAATATGCAGCATAAAATCTGTTTTAGTCTTTTGGGATCTTGCCCAAGTTCTTGTGACCTGAGTTGGCCACTATTGGCAATGGGACACTGGGTTTGATGGACCTTTGGGTCTGTCCCAGTATGGCAATGATTATGTTCTTATTTGGGTGGGTAGTAAATGGGAATAAAATAGTACTATGGCTACATTATCATTTTCAAACACAATAGAAAAGATCGAGAACATTTCTATCCATTTTGTTACCTTCCAAAAATGAAATACTGTAATTTAAAAAACCCCAAAATGTTTAGTGACTCCTGCAGTAAAATCAGCTGTGGTAGAATGTGATATGTTAAAGTTTTGTAACTACCCCCTCCCCCTCCCTGAATTGTTCCTGAACTTTGCCCAGAATCATCCAGCCCTGTTGCAAAAACTGTGGGGTACTTCCACTCCAGGAACTCCTCCTTTTTATATATTGAGTTTGTCTTACTCCTACCGCTGATATAGCATCACTGTTACAAATACTCCTTTTACTAAGGTGCGCTAGCGTTTTTAGCATGCGCTAATCACGCGCTAAATGAAAAATATTAACGCAAGCTCTATGGAGGCGTTAGCGTTTAGCGCATGCGGTACTGTAGCAGGTGCGCTAAAATCGCCAGCACACCTTAGTAAAAGGAGCCCTATAAAACAACAGCTATTAAAAGATAAAGTGAAAATAATCTTTTGTAAGAAATCCTAGCTACACGATACAAATGATCATTTTGATTATTTTCCAAGGAACATATGAAGCTATTTTGCAGATGCTATAAACTGCTGCTCTCTTGAATAGATAATGCAATCACATAAATAGCCCAATCTACTTACCGCCAGGTACATAGCTGCATACACACTCAGAGCTGCTTCTTTGGATGGAAATGATTTCCTAGCTCTGATGATAATATCTGGATTGCCAGTGCAAGCCTGTGCTTCAGTGATGAACTGTGTAATCTGCTGACAGCCAAGTGCTGTGTAGTTGGGTTTACAAACTGTGAGAAAATGTGGTGCCAGGTTTCCTGTCACGACTTGTCCAGCATTTACAAAGATATCAGTGGCAAAGAGTCCAAAAGTATAAATCCCTGAAATAAAAAAACTGTGTTAGCTTCTATTTAGAACCTAGAGGAAAGGCTATAGATTCTGTAAGATACATATATGAGGCCAAGGTAAATTGATTTTTATTAAATCCAAACTGAATTTGATCTGGGGTATGGAACAGCGGTCAAGGATGGCTCATCAGAACTGAAGCAGGACAGGCTGTGGTTAGAATAAGATGAGAAGGAGCCATTCCAAGCTTGGAAGTTCTTTTAGATTGCATTTACTGAAAATATTTGGATGCTTTTGAATATAAGGTTGAATCTAAACTAAACTAAACTAAACCTTAAGTTTATATACCGCATCATCTCCACGGATGTTGTGGAGCTCGGCACGGTTTATAAGAACTTAAAATATAGGAAGAGAAGGAAAAAAAAGGTTTACATGAACTTATATATAGAAGAGAAGAGTAAGGGGGGATAGAATTACATTTTAGTGAAAAGCCAGGTTTTCAGTTGCTTGCAGAATAATTGGAGGGAGCCCAAGTTCCGCAGCGGGGTAGTAAGGTCGTTCCAAAGACCTGTGATTCTGAAGAGAAGGGATTTTCCCAGTTTGCCTGCATAGCGAATACCGTGTAGAGAGGGGAAGGATAATTTATCTGTAAAGACTAATTCAAATATGCCAAATGCATTGAGCATCTCTGATTAATTCTTTTTTTTTCCCCCACAGGAAGCAAAGAACTTCATTCTAAAGGGCCCTTTGCTAAGGTGCACTAAGCCTTACCACATGATTAGTGCGCCTTAAAAGGCTTATTGTAGGATGAACTAAATCATCTTGTCGTAATTTTCTTCCTTGCACATGTTAATCATGCACTATTTTTTTATATATATATTTTTGGGGAAGAGATGGAGCAGGGATGGAAGTACCAACTAGCCTATTGCATTCACATTAGCATGTGCTAAATTGTTGACATGAGAGCACTTAGGCCCTGATTCTATAAACAGTGCCTAAAACATAGGCACCAAGGAATGCAGTGCAAAGGCCTAGATTCACTAAAGGCTTCTTCTATCAAACTATCAGTTTGTAGCATGGTGAGCCGCGCTGAATAGCCTGAGCTGCTCCTGACGCTCATAGAATTCTGTGAGCGTCGGGAGCAATGCGGGCCATTCATTACGGCTCTCTGCACTGTCATTTAGACGTCAGTACTTTGGATCATTTACTGTTTTATTGTCCTAGGATTCTCAGTTTTTGGAAGTCGATTTGGGGACATATTAATAATATCTTAGAAATTGAGATTCCTTTATCTTATGAAGTTGTGATTTGTGGGACAATATTGTATGTTAAAGATCCCCTAGATAAATATAGAAAGAGATTGTTTTTAATTATGACAGGAACAGCTATACAATTAATTATGAGAAACTGGAAAAATTGGGACCATTTAAATTTCACATTCTGGTGGGCAAATTTATGTCTAATTTATAAATATGAGAAAGTGAATGCTGATTTGTCGGGAAACATAAAAATTTTTAAATTAATATGGGGCCCATTGATGTCATTTGTAGATCTATTATAGTTTTGAATTTGTTGTTATATCAATTGCACATCCAGAGGGGATGGGTTGGGTGGGTGGGAAGGATTGGGTGGGGGTTTGCACAATTAAATATTTGCATATTTGGAAGCGTATGAATTTACTTTATCAGTAACTTTATATATAATAATTTTTACGGGGGAAATATGTTGATTTCACTATATATTATAAAGACTTTAGGTGATGTATAAAGTGTAAAATGTATTCTTTTCCTTGTATTCACTTAATGAAAGTATTAAAAATGAATAAAGATTAAAAAAAAAAAAAAAAAAGAACTGCTAGCGCAGTTTGGCAGAAGAGGCCCTAAGCTTACCGATTGTGTCCCGAACAGTTTGCGACCACTTTGTGACCCCGACCCAATTCACTAACCTTCCTCCCGATCCGATGCACACATGCAAATGAGGTAAAATGGCATGCAAAGTAGAAAGGCAGCGATTCACTAAAGAGAAAAAGGCTGGCTGACCAAAAAAGAAGCGACTAGGCTGGCTGACCAAAAAAGAAGCGACTGCTAAGGACCAGTGACTCACGTCCTTTCCGACTGTCTTGCTCTCTGCAGCCCTGAAATCCCAGCCCTGGAGCTCTGAAATTAAACATCTCCCATGTGCAAACGTGCCCTGCTCTGTGCTCTCAGCTGCCCTGCTCTCTGCTGCCCTTTGAGCCCGTGATTTTAACCTGCAGGTTAAAAGCATGTTCTAATCTGGCTGCAGCGTGTTCTGTTCCATCTGGCTGCAGCTTGGCCGAGTGGTAGAGAGCGTCATTGTGGAGGCCGGTAACATCACACACAGGTTGCGGTGGTTGGAGGCTCGCTGCCAATCTACCCCCCCCCCCCCCTTTGTTTTGACCTCGCTTGTGCAGTCTGCACATGCGTCAGGATCGCTCTGCAGCGATCCATGGGGGTCGCTCTGGGGCGTGCCTCCGATCGCCTTAATTTGCATGAGGATGCATTGTGAATGGGTCACCCGGTTAGACTTGGCCACGGATCGCCCAACAAGGTGAGCTTTAGTGAATCTAGCCCATAGTGCATGTCAATCTTAAATTAGGGTAGGCCGTTGGGGGGGGGTCTACAGGAATACACAGTCTAGTACCCGAACTCGCAATCTGGGCAACTGCAACTGGGCAACCTGATCCCGAAATCTGAGCAACTGCCTGCTGCCGTCGCGTATGCTGGGACTCCTGCCTTCGTGTATCTGCCGGATACGCGAAGGCAGAAGTCCCGGCATACGCGATGGCAGCAGGCAGTTGCAAATCAGCTGACGCTGGCGCAATCTTGCACACTGGGAAAGAAGAGAATCTCCGGCGTCAGCTGACTAGCAACCCCCCATCGTATGGGACACCTGCCTTCGCATATCTGCCGGATACACGAAGACAGGAGTCCCAGCAAAAGATGCAGCTGCAGGAAGTTGCTAGTCAGCTGACGCTGATGCCGGAGCTTCTCTTCCTGCCCAGTGTACACCAGGTACTGCTGGACAAGGGGAGGAGGGGAAGAAGGAAGGGAGAAAGGATACTGTTGGACAGGAGGGAAGGGGTACTGCTGGACAATGGGAACAGGGAAGGGAGAAGGGGTACTGCTGGACAAGGGGGAAGTAAAAGGAAGGGAGAAGAGGTACTGCTGAACCTGGCAGAAAAGGAGGGAAAGGAAAGGTGCTACACACTGGAGGGGAAGGTGAGATGGTGCATGGGGAGAGAGCATGTTGGGTTGTGGGGTGCGAAGGAGGGATACCACTGAGGGAAGAGGCAAGGACAGAGAGAGAAAGTGTGCAGGAGGCAGAAAGTGTTGGACTCATGGAGAGGGCAAGATGGATGGGGAGGACAGAAAGGAGGGAAGGAGAAATGTTACACTGGGGAAGGGGGAGAGCGCAGAGAGTGAAAAGTTGGACTCATGGAGGGAGAGAAAGAGATGCTTGGTTGAGGGAAGGAGGATCAGAGGAGAAGCATACAGGAGGGGTTGGGTGCCCTCCTGTCGTGATCGCTGGGGGGAGGGGAGACTTGCAGCCGTAGCCGCGGTCACTATGCTAATCACGGCAGGGAGATCTTTGCCACGATTAGGTACAGCGGCCGCGTCTACTTACCATGTAGGCTAACATTGTAAGCATTAAAAGTACATGTCGTGTTTGTTTTTGTATAGTTATTAACTAATATTTAACTAAGTTTTAAAGTTTTAAAGTTTTAAAGAATGTTTCCTTTATACGTAAATAAAGAAAAGTATATAAAATCGTACCCGTTTGAGGCTTTTATGTATGCAGCGGTGAAGGTGACGGGGCGGTGAATGGGGTTGCAGTGGCGGTGACGGGGCGGTGAATGGGGTGGCAGTGGCGGTGACGGGGCGGTGAAGGGAATGGCGGTGACGGGGCGGTGCAGAGGATGGTGAGACGGGGACGGGGCGGTGACGGGGACCAATTTTTTCACCGTGTCATTCTCTAGTAGGAATCTGTAGTTTGGTAATAGCAATAAAATTTTCAAGTACATGTTAACACATATAACTTTGAGTTATTTACTATAACAGTTTAATATTTTTTAAACTCCTTAGGAAACTCTCATGACTCAGCTAAATTATCAAAACATGGATTCATGTCGAGTAAAATGTCTCCATGGGTGAAGGTGTCTTTGAATAACTAAAGATAAGTGGATTCAAAAATTCATCAATTGATACAATTGATAAAATTAGTTTGAAAACAATGATTGAGTCATATATGACCTAATGAAGATGCCATTGAGCTCTTTCTGATACTGTGATATGCTATACAATCAGTAAGGCTATACCTCAGAAGGTCATTTTTCTATAACAAAAGATTTTTCTATAACAAAAGATTTTTCTATAACAAAAGATTTTTTCTATAACAAAAGATTTTTTTTTTAAAATTATTTTCAACTTAAATTTCAAGTATTACACTTGTACAGAAAGCAAAAATAGAATAGATATCAAATACAATACTAATATAATTCCTAAGTTAACAAATATACTATTTATGCTCAAGTCCACAAATTAAGATCCAAGAATTAAAGAAAATTGGCAAAATTATAAGGAAAAACAGTAATAATATTAAGAAACTGAGAGCCATAGCAATGAGATGGGGTCACAATATCCAAATTATAGGGCTCAAAGATTTTTGATAAGATATATTTTTGGGAGGTATACTGTATATACATTGATTTGAAGTTATTGTTTCCACATATATATACTTAAACACATTGCCTGCTTTGAAGTCAAATCTTAAGTTAGGTGCCATTTATAGAATCGTACCTATCAGTATCTAAAGTGGAATTAGATGCACTCTATTTATGCCAGGGTTTTCTTGGCCTAAATACTTGTAACTACATATAAAACACATCTACGATCTGCCCCTAACCATGCCTGCTTTCTGGTAGGTGCCTTAGAAAGGCCCTTAACCATCTAATTACATAAGAACATAAGAATAGCCTTACTGGGTCAGACCAATGGTCCATCAAGCCCATTCTCACAGCCAATCCAGGTCACTAGAACCTGGCAAAAAACCAAAGAGTACATAAGAACATAAGAATTGCTATCTCTGGATCAGACCCTGGGTCCATCAAGTCCGGTGATCCGCACACGAGTAATTTAAGCCAATTATGAGGTGCTAATTGTTTGTTATTAATTAAGTTAGGACCTAGATTCCCCAATTGTATTTACCGTCCACCCCTTTTCTATCCTTTATTTTATTGTAATTTCCTCCCCCTTCCCCTCTTTCCCTATATGTTTCTGTCTGTCATGTCTATTATCCCCCTCCCAAACAAATTTTAAATTTATATACTTCTATTCTTCTTTTAACTTTTACTGTATTTAAATTGTAAACTGTCTAGATACTTGTGATGGACGGTATAACAAAACTCTATTAAACTTGGAAACTTAGATACTTTACAGGAATCAGTATCTTTGATTCTAATCTGATAATACATTCCATATAGATACAGTATAGTTTATTTTTTATAATTCCCCTTTAACAAGGCAGATTACAACATAAGATACACAGTAAATAAACAGAATAATAAAATGTACAAAAATCAATAAATCATCTTTCATTACAAAGAAACGTCAATGTTCTACATATTCTTCATATCAATATTCACTTTAAGCTTTTCTGTCTGGTTTTACTAGGTGATGCTTCTCACTGGCCTACATTTCTGGAATCTATCTTTGCATGGATCACGCCTACATATGCACTTTAGACCACCTAATGCGACTGCTGGCATTGACCACATAAACCGCATAGTTAATATGCAGTATATAAATTTTTAAATAAATAAATACTTTAGCATTTGGCGGCTTAAACTGCCTATGTAAGCATGATTCTAGTGCCGATTTTCTAGACGCCCATATGCACCTCAAATCTCAGTTAAAAACACCATTTGGACAGGGTTTTTAACAGAGGTATGGGCATCCATTAGCACATAGAAAACTGGTGCCGATTTGAGAATCCGGGCCTTTGTTCCTACGAGGTTTTGCACTGAACTGGTTCATCATGATTATAATTGCCTCTAGCTCAAGCGGCTTGTTTGACATCTACAAGAGAAGGGACCATTTTCTGGAAGTCTCCATGGTTATGGAATAGCCTCCCTATATATTTGCATGAGGAATTTAGGGCTCCTTTTACGAAGGCATGTTAGGGCCTTAACGCGAGGAATAGCACGAGCTAAAATGCCGCACGCACTAGTTGCTACCGCCTCTTGAGCAGGCAGTAGTTTTTCGGCTAGCTTGCACTAATCCGGTGCAAGTGCTAAAAACGCTAGCGCACCTTCGTAAAAGGAACCCTTAATGTCTTATCTCTTTTGGAAAGCATTTGGAGAGGCAACCCAATCAGCAGCTTTTGATCAACAATCACCATTGATTTTGGGAAAAAAAAAATATATATATATATATAATTTTTTTTTTTTAAAACAACATTTTGTGTTTTAATCCTGATTATTTTAATTTATTAAGTATGATTACATCCTACTTTAATAATGAGGTGTGGACGGATGTGTGTGTTCTTGGACTGATTGTTGGATTTTTTCTATATTAATAGTGTTCTAATTTTTCTGATATTTTTATATATGTTTTGAATTGTATAAAACTCTGACAAGTGTTTTGAAGTGTGTTATATCGAATGTATTAAACTATTTTTACTTTCCTGAGAATTCTTTCATGACTGAGGGAATTTGTCATATGCCATCTGTAAATACTAATATACTATGAGAGCAATTTGAACTTTATGGGAGTAATTTTAAAGCTACTTTCCACAATACTGTATATGAGCACATACACATATACTGTAAATGGCCTATTAGAAAATATCGACAAAAGTAAAAGAATGTGATGGTATGTACTTTATTGGCAGACATTTATTTATTTTTCCCTGTCTGTCCTGATGGGCTCACAATCTATCTAATGTAACAGGGGAGATGGGGGGGGGGTTAAGTGACTTGCCCAGGGTCACTTAACCCAGCTTGGGTTTAAACCCACAACTGCAGGGTGTTGAGGCTGTAGCTTTAACCATTGCACTACAGTTAATCTCTCAGTTAAATCATGTACATTAGATAGATTGTGCGCCCACCAGGACAGACAAGGAAAAATACTTGAGTATCTGAATAAGAACATAAGAAACGCCTTCACCGGATCAGACCGAGGTCCATCTAGTCTGGCAATCCGCAACGCGGCGGCCCATTTAGGTACTCCTTTATGGAGACCCGGATTTACCGTATCCCTCAATATGATATGCAAGAAGGTATGCATCCAACTTGCGCTTGAATCCCAGTACAGTAGTCTCCTCCACAACCTCCCCCGGGAGTGCATTCCAAGCATCCACCACGCGCTGTGTGAAAGAAAACTTCCTGACATTTGTCCTGAACCTGCTGCCACTCAGTTTCAGGCTATGACCTCTTGTCCGTGTCACATGTGAAAATGTCAGTAATGCTGCTTCTTGGTCTATTTTATCAAATCCTTTTACTATTTTGAAAGTCTCAATCAAATCCCCTCTCAGTCTTCTCTTCTCAAGGGTAAACAGTCCCAGCTTCCTGAGTCGATCTTTGTAGCTCATATGTTCCATTCCTTTAATAAGTTTTGTGGCTCGCCTCTGCACTCTCTCTAGCAGGTAAACCGTTCTGAGCTCCCTTGGGAGAACAGTATAGAGAATTGAATAAATAAATAAATAAATCTAGAGGGATAGAGTTTGGTAGAGCATTGGTGAAATTCGTAAGTATGTGCATCCTATATAATAATACCCTTAGCGCACATGCGCACTTCAATCTTCGTGGCTCCGTGGCCAGCAGAGAAATTGTAAAGCGTGCATCGCGTGCACATGCGGCGCGTGCACACGTTCAGCACGTGCGCGCATGACAATTTGCTTCGAGTGGCGGTTGTCCTTCCCAACACAACGCGTGATAAAAAAAAGGTAGGATGGGGCTCAATAATTGACAGGGAGAGAGATTGAAAGAAAAAAAAAAAAAAAAACAACAGACAGGACATTGACTGACACACTGAAAGACAAGTAGGTGGGAGTGAAAGACACACAGAGAAGGACAGGGGGCCAGGGAGAGAGATTAAAAGAAAAAAAAACAGACGGGACATTGACAGACTGACAGAAATAGAGACACACACACACTGAAAGACAGGTAGGTGGGAGTGAAAGACACACACAGGAGGACAGGGGGCCAGGGAGAGAGATTGAAATAAAAAAAAAGAGAAACATACAGAAAAAAAAGACAGACAGACAGCAGCCAAGGAGATTTTAAAAGCTATGTCCTGCATTAAAAAAAAACAAAAACATGCTAAAGGCCAATTTAAAAACTGACCCCCATGATACTTTTTCCCACATATGGCTATCTTTTCAGTCTATTTTGCCCCAGCCACCATGTGAAGATGGCCAATAACCAGTGGAAAATCCACAAAAGAAGGCCTTTATATCTAAAAAGGGGGTTAAAGGCTCACTTGATACAACATCTATATAGAACAGTCATATTAGTTTAATGAAAGGTATCCTACTCTTGACAGATTTTCAGCCAATATTCATCTGGCAGCAGTGAGAATGTTTTTGGGAGCCAGATATTCATTGCTGAGTCATGTCTGGGCATTTAACTGCATAAGTTGAACTAAATAAAGATGGGTTCAGCTTTTATGTGGCCCAGTTTATGAGGTAATCTTATGCAGATAATTCTAAATATCAGCACTCAACTGCATAAGTGCCGACTCCAGCCTACGATCACCCCCAAATTAGCTGGTTTGGGCTTAGGCGCCAACTTTAAGTAGTCAGCGGCACAATCTGGTTAAGTATCACTGAATATTCATAGTTAGCCCAAACAAGAAATTTAGATGGCCTGAACCTTCTCCTGACTATGTAAATTGCTTTGAATATTAATTGAATGCATATATTCTTCAATGTCAACAAGGCTACTATTAATCTGAACTATAAAATGTATTATTTGGTCTGGAATACTTTGGATTCTTTTCAGTCAGTCTCAGCCCAGCTTTCAGGAACCCTTTTTCTAGTCAGGTTTTCAGGATATCCATAATGAATATGCATAAGAAAATCTTACATACTAGTTAGGCTGTGCAGTGGAGGTTCTTGAGGACTAAGGAGCCCATTTAATTAGCTGTGGTAAGACTCAATGAAGTTACAGGGAAGTGTTCCTAAAAACCAATAGGAGGAAATTTTTTTTCACTTAGAGAATAGTTAAGCTCTGGAACGCGTTGCCAGAGGGTGTGGTAAAAGCGGATAGCGTAGCTGGTTTTAAGAAAGGTTTGGACAAGTTCCTGGAGAAAAAGTCCATAGTCTGTTATTGAGAAAGACATGGGGGAAGTCACTTATTTCCCTGTATTGGTGGCATGGAATATTGCTACACCTTGGGTTTTGGCCAGGTACTAGTGACCTGGATTGGCCACCATGAGAACGGCTACTGGGCTTGATGTACCTACCATTGGTCTGACCCAATTAGGCTATTCTTATGTTTTAATGTTCTTATGCTTACTGCAGGTTAAAATGCAGTACCATGGGGTGCACTCAGACATCTCACGGTAACTTTTTGTATGTGCACGTGCTACCCAAGTGCTAAAAAATAAAATTTTTGGCCCCAGGCATATATTTAGGGGTGGAGAGTGGGCATATCTATGCTAATCAGCTAGCACGTGGACCTTGTCATGCACTAATTGATTAGCACAGGATTAGCTCATGAACCCTGATTATCAAGAAAATATGCGTTGCTAAGTGCTCAAGTATTAATGGCCAAGCGCTAATGGGAAAATTAGCACGTGAACATTATTGGAGAAAAAGTAAGTTCGGCCATTTACCAGCAGCACTAAAAAGTGGCCTCAGCGTGTGGGAAAGACCCACATTGGGGATAGCACAGACTACTTTTTAATGCTGCGTAATGAAAGGGCCCCTAAGTCGAGAATCACTGTTATAAAATACATCATGAATAAATAAGATGCACTCTTACCAAGAAATCGGACCGTTCTTCTCACCAATGGGTTTATATAACAACAGTCTCCAGTTAAAATAGTTTTTTCCTGGTTTTCAAAATCTTTCGTGGCCACCTGAAGGCAAAACACTACAGTTTCCCCCACGATTATCTTGAGAAAAAAAAAAGGGGAAAATTAAATTTTTTTCCAAAGTACCATTTTTCAAAAATAATGCAATGTTTCATAACATTCTATAAAATAAGACAAGCTAACTTGACACTGATTTATGGACTATATCACTAAGTTAAATTGATATGTGCGGTGGGAATGGGTGATGGAAGGTGGTTTTCTGATTATATTCTGTTTATATACTACCTGTGTTTCTGGCATATTCAATTGACATCAATGAATGTCGACTACTACTCACCTGCTATTTGACTGATACAGGATGGCTGTTTGTCAGCTACAAGATAATGCCAACTTATTCTCCCTTTTATTCATTCAATCCATTGTATGAGGAGCCAATGAAAAATTCTTAGCCCAGCTAAGGAGAAAATGATGTGGAACCTTGAAACTTACAAGTTCTTCCACACTTTTCGTTTGAGTCTGATGTGATATCGCAACATAGGACTGGCTCAATAGACCAGATCCAACATTACAATATAGACTGTTTTGATTTATCATAATAAACATTTAGATTTATTATTTCTGATTGATTTGTACAGTTCCATCCCTACTTTCCTTGTGATTGTTTACTTTTCGTGAGGTTTTGCCTCCTTGTCATGTATGCATTGGCGTAGTAAGGGTGAGCGGTGCCTGGGGCGCCCTTCCCCCACCCTCTTCCCTGAACCCCACCACCACCACAACCACGTGCCCCTTTCCCTAGGCACGGGTCCTGGAAGTTTTATCAGAGAGAGCACCGATGCCAAAGCAGGCAGCAACCTTGCGACGGGAAAGTAAAAAGGTACAAGGGAAAGTAAGGGGCGCATGCACGCAGCGAGGAGAGGAGCAGGGGATGCAGAGAGGAGGAAGTTGGTGCCCGGGGCAGATTGCCCCCCCCCCTCCCCTCCTTACTATGTCACTGCATGCATGTAATAATTAAAGTAGAAATCTAGGGGAATTCTCCAGTCTTGAAGAAATTTGGAAGAAAAAAAAAATCTTTCGTAATAGAAAAGAATGAAACTGAAATCACATCTGGCACGTTTCACTTGATGCCAGAAGGCAGCAAGTCTGACAGCTCCTTGGAAAGTGGCCATTTTACAAGCACTTGGTACACAGCAGTAGAAGCAGAAATATTCAATAGATAGAGGGTGATGCTATAGCTTGGCACTTCAAAGTAGACGCCTCAATATCACCAGTTATGCACCAATTCTATAATAGCATCTTGGCACCAAGATTCTGTTATGGAATACTAGCATAAGTCAAAATTGATATACTTACATTTAGGTCTATGGCTGTCATAATTCAGTTAAGTGTGCCATGCAATCTGCACAGCTTTACTGTAAGTTGTGTACACAGCATGGCACATAGATGCCAGGTAAAGAATACTATAAGGTGAGCATGTAAGAAGGTGGCCTGCCCCTTCTCTACTCTGGTATATGGCCTCTTGCTGTTGCTGGATTCTTTATATGGTGCCCAGACTGATCTGATCTAATCTAATCTAATATACAATTTGAGTGTCATTCTGTGCTTAAATAAGTACAATTCGAGTAAAGGTAGAGAAGTAGGGGGAGGAGAGGAGAAGAGACAGGAGGAGGAGAGGGAGGGAGGAAGGTATTATTTTACATTGACAATATTGAAATCTGGATACCCAAATTTGAGCATGCGCCCAAGATGCATGCACAAAATAACTGAATGAGCTATGAAACCATCAATAACCAATTATTGATGCTAATTGACTCCCACTAAAATTTGTATTTGCATCTGGCTGTGCGCTTTTCTATAAGGCAGGGTGCCCAGCTCATAGTGTGTAGCTCAAAAGAGATTGTTTCCATGGGAGGGGCATTGGCATCTCAGGGACATTCCCCAAAATTATACATGTAGTTATAGGATACTGGGTCAGCGTGTCGAACATGGGCGCCAGTATTTACGCTAAGTTTCAGCAGGTCTGGCGCCCAAAGTTAGGGCAGGGGTATTAATGCTATTAGTCTATACTACTGCTACTACTACTATTAATTATTTCTATGGTGCTACCAGATGAATGCAGCACTGTACAGTCACAAAGAAGATGGTCCCTGCTCAGAAGAGCTTACAATCTAAAAACAGACAAGAAAAACAGGTTGTCATGGATACAGTTAAGAGGAACGGTTAATCTGATAGCTGAGTTAGTGGGCAGTGGGGAGTAGGGTTATAGATTAAAGGTTATATAAAAATGGTGGGTTTTCAGTCTGCTTTTAAACAAGGGAAGGGGCTTGGTGGAAAAACTCAGGTAATTTATTTCAGACATAGGGGTGGCTAGATGAAAAGAAATCTGGAATTGGCAGTGGAGGAGAAGGGTACAGCTAAGAGTTCTCTGGGAGAGAGAAGAGAAATATTGAGGGGCAGCAGAATGAACACACTTGTAGGTCAGCAATAGGAGCTTGAACTGTAAGCAAAGGTGGATAGGGAGCCACTGATGTGATTAAAGGGTGCATGCCCTTTTTTGGCACCATTTATTGAATTCAGCCCTATAGCACTTAAACACTCCCTTATAGAACTGCATGTGCCTCTCTAAATGCCAACGAAGGGGGTAGATTACAATCAAAACAGTTTGCATATTATACAGGTATTTATTTTGTACCTGGGGCAACAGAGGGTTAAGTGACTTGTCCAGAGTCACAAGGAGCAGTAGTGGGAATTGAACCCAGTTCCCCAGGTTCTCAGGCCATTGCACTAACCATTAGGCTGCTCCTCTACCACTACTCAGATATTCTTTCCCCTTATAACCCCAATGTATTATGTAATTTCTTTCTCTCATGTATTCCTTCCCTATGCTTCCCTAATTATTATGTAACTTCCTTCTTCTTACATTGTGTAATTCGCTGATTGTCCAGCCTTCTTTCTATGTGAACCGCCTAGAAGTCAGTTTGATTATGGCGGTATAGAAAAATAAAGTTGTTATTATTATTACTTAGGCATGCAAGGTGTGCATAATTGTGTGCATCCAGTTAGAGAACTTGGTCTTCATATTTAAGAGACTAGTTTTAAAAACCCTCATGTGGACACATTAATTAATGACAGTCTATCAGTGTTACTCATATTAGATCAGATAAAACTGCTGAAAACCATTTTTGATAAAATGTCAAGCCAGAGAGGAAGCCCAAAGACATTTATGATTGAGATGACTCAGAAATATATTTCTTATTTGCAAGCAATCCAGAACGCAACCACACAAATCACTGTTGGTGCCAAATATGGGGAGAGTATGATACTGGTCCTGAAGCAGTTGCAATGGTTACTAATTAGCTATTGAATTAAAATATATGAATGTCTGTTTGCTTTTAAAGGCCATTGGGGAAAGGTGATTTGCAAAATTACCTCCATTTGTATTACCCCGATGAAACATTGTGATCTTCTCTCACTGCACTTTTCAGGATATTCTGTTTAAATCAAGCTTTCCTTAAAGTTACCAGGGATCATGCATGATTTTTGGACTGAAACGATCCGATCACGTGACGCAGTATTACCATAAACCGCACTGGTTGCCATTAGAGGCAAGAGTGATTTGCAAGTTCTGCTGTATCTGTTTCAACACTCTCAGTGGGTTTTTACCCAGTTATCTCATGGATCATTTTATATTTGCCAATAGAAAACATCTACGTGATCTTCGACTCTTTGATTTTCCTTCTATAAAAGGATGTGTATAAACGCTTCTTTAGTAAGATCTTAGGCCCTCTTTTAATAAGGTGCGCTAATCGATTTAGCGCACGCTAACGCTAATGCGTGCATGTTAGTCTACGGACACGTTAGTGTTTAACGTGTGCTATCGGTTAGTGCAGTGGTTCCTAACCCTGTCCTGGAGGACCACCAGGCCAGTCGGGTTTTCAGGTTAGCCCTAATGAATATGCATGGAGCAGATTTGCATGCCTATCACTTCCATTATATGCAAATCTCTCTCATGCATATTCATTAGGGCTAGCCTGAAAACCCGATTGGCCTGGTGGTTCTCCAGGACAGGGTTAGGAACCACTGGGTTAGTGTACCTTAGTAAAAGAGGGGGTTAGCTTAACAGGCATCATTATGGGATAAACAAATGAGTATGTAGCTTTCTTTTTTTTTTTTTTTTTTTTTTTTACTTTATCTTTATTCAAAATTTTAAGTATAATAAACAAATAAACTTGCAAAAGGATTTGGAAAATAACATCTTAAGTCATATTAACTAATTCAAGTTAAACAAATACAGGAATAATTATATCTATTATTTAGTCCACAATATCATGATCCAAGAACAAAGTAAATATTCAGGAAATTAAGGAAATAAAACAAAACTTTCAAATTAGACAGAGTGTAGACACCGCTCTATCCCCCAGACAGCTGGTTCGTTAAACTGAGGGAGAATCCATTTTGCTAATAATCACCCCACCCCCTTCTCTAGCCATTACAAACTCAAGTAATTGTTTTGGTTCAAAAAAACACAAAAAATTCTGCACCTCAAAAGAGATACAACAGTTAACAGGGAATTTCAGTACAAAGGATAGTAACATAGTAGATGACGGCAGATGAAGACCCAAATGGTCTCTCTAGTCTGCCCAACCTGATTCAATCTAAAATGTATTGTTTTTTTCTTCTTCTTCTCCTTAGCTATTTTTGGGCAAGAATCTAAAGCTCTGCTTGGTACTGTTCTTAGATTCCAACTATTGAAATCTCCATCAAAGCTTACTCCAGTGCATCCATACCCTCTCAGCCATTGAAGCCCTCCCCAGCCCATCCTCCCCCAAACGGCCATATACAGACAAGACTGGCCTCAGAGTCTGCCCAGTACTGGCCTTAGTTCTTCAATATTTACTATTATTTTATGATTCTAGATCCTCTGTGTTCATCCCATGCTTTTTTGAACTCCATCACTGTTTTCTTCTCCACCACCTATCTCGGGAGCACATTCCAGGCATCCACTACCCTCTCCGTAAAGAAGAATTTCCTTACATTGCTTTTGAGTCTCCCACCCCTCAACTTCAAATTACGTCCTCTGGTTTTACCATTTTCTTTTCTCTGGAAAAGATTTTGTTTTACATTAATACCTTTTAAGTATTTTATATGTCTGAATCATATTTCCCCTGTCCCTCCTTTCCTCTAAAGTGTACATATTCAGGGCTTCCAGTCTCTCTTCATATGTCTTCAGTCGCAAACCTCCTATCATTTTCTTCACCCTCCTCTGGACCGCTTCAAGCCTTTTTGTGTCCTTTGCCAGATACAGTCTCCAAAACATGAACACAATATTCCAAGTGGGGCCTCACTATGACCTGTACAGGGGCATCAACCTTCGTTCTTCTACTGGTTACGCCTCTCTTTATACAGCCCAGCATCCTTCTGGAAGCAGCTACCACCTTGTCATACTGTTTTTTTGCCTTTATATCTTATGACACTATCACCTCCATAGCCCCAGGTACGCTAGATAGATTGTCAGCCCACCAGGACAGATAGGGAAAATTATTGAGCACCTGATTGTAAAACCGCTTAGATAACCTTGATAGGCAGTATATAAAAACCTAATAAACTTGAAACCCCAAGGTCCCTCTCTCCATCTGTGCATATCAGCCTCTCCCCTACCAACATATATAACTCCTTCTGATTATTAATCCCCAAATTCATTACTCTGCATTTCTTTGCATTGAATTTTAGTTGCCAGATTTTAGACATTCCTTTAACTTTTGCAGATCCTTTTTCATGTTTTCCACTCCCTCCTCTGGCAAAAAGGTAAACTTTTCCTTCTAACCCTTCAGCAATGTCACTCACAAACATATTGAACAGGATCGGCCCCAGCACTGAACCCTGAGGGACTCCACTACTCACCTTTCCTTCCTCCGAGCAACTTCCATTAACCACAACCCTCTGGCATCTGTTCGTCAACCAGTTTCTAATCCATTTCTCCACTTTGGGTCCTAACTTCAGCCCTTCATGTTTGTTCAACAGCCTCCTATGAGGAACTGTGTCAAAGGCTTTCCTGAAATCTAAGTAAATTACATCTAGCATATGTCCAGTTCTATGGTCACCCAATCAAAAAATTCAATCAGGTTTGTTTGGCACGATTTACCTTTAGTAAAGCCATGTTGCCTCAGATCCTGTAACCCATTAGATTCTAGGAAGTTCATTATTCTTTCTTTCAGCAACAATTCCATTATTTTTCCAACAACCGAAGTGAGGCTTACCAGCATGTAGTTTCCCGTTTCATCCCTGTGACCACTTTTGTGAATAGGGACCACATCCGTTCTTCTCCAGTGAACCACTCCTGTCTCCAGAGATTTGTTGAACAAGTCTTTAATAGGACCGTCAGAACCTCTCTGAGCTCCCTCAGTATCCTGGGATGGATCCTGTCCAGTCCCATCGCTTTATCCACCTTTAGTTTTTCAGGATGTTCATAAAAACTTTCCTCCATGAACGGCATAGAATCTACTCCAGGGGATCTCAAAGTCCCTCCTTGAGGGCCGCAATCCAGTCAGGTTTTCAGGATTTTCCCAATGAATATGCATTGAAAACAGTGCATGCACATAGATCTCATGCATATTCATTGGGGAAATTCTGAAAACCCGACTGGATTGCAGCCCTCAAGAAGGGACTTTGAGATCCCTGATCTACTTCATTTTCTTGTGTAACTTTGTCAGACAATCTCTGTCCTTTTCCAGGTTTTTCTTCCATGAATACAAAGCAGAAGTATTTGTTTGGCACGTTTGCTTTTTCCTTATCACTCTCCACATATCGGTTCCTAGCATCTTTTAGTTTAGCAATTCCATTTTTCATTTCAGTGATATATCTGAAAAAAATTTTTCTCCCTTTTTTACATTTTTTATCCTTGGTCTATAAGAGAGGAAATCTTTCTTTTTTGTGTGTGTGTCAAACTCCAATGTGAATGTCACTATAAGGGTAGATCTTTCGGTAATTACTTCTAAGGCACTCACCAGAAAATCTTCAGGATCTAATTTAGGTTCTTGGTTCTACGTTTCTCCTCATGGGGTAGAAGCAGTCTGTTTCGTCATACCCACTGAAATACTCTGGACTTTTGTTATAGGTGACAAACTCTCTTCAGGTATTAACAGAGTCTCTTTTAGGTATTTCCACACCATTTCCAAGGAGAAATTATCAGAGACTTGGGAAAGTTTAATATTCTCAGATTATTTCTTGTTTGTCTATTTTCCATATATTCTAATTTTTTTCTGAATGAATACCTTTCCTTAATTATCTTTGACTCCAAAGACTTTATTTGAGAGATTTGTTCTTCGTGTCTTTTAATGCTCTCACTTTGTTCACTTAGAGTAACTCCTTGGGCATTAACCTGGGAGCTAATTATGGCATAATCTGAGCGTACCATTATCATGGCTTTTTTAAGGTTGGCCATGGTCTCCATACTAACTTTATCAGGCTTAACAATCTCCCCAAACTGTTCAATTGAAGTGAAAAAGTTCTCACCCATTCCTGCATCAGGCACCATTGGTTGGGCTCCTGTGGGAGTTAATCCCTCCATCTCCTCTGCTCCCACTTTTCCTCTGGGGCTCAACAGCAAAACCACTGCCTGGGTCAGCTGTTTCTCCTCCCGCAATTTCCAGACTGGGAAGGAGCCTGCCTCTGAATCAGGCTCAGGGAAGCTTGATCTCCACAAGGTCTGCCGATTCATTCGGCTTTCCTCCCGAGGTCTGGGGAGTCCCCATTGGTTGATGTTTCATTCAGGCATCCAGTGTCGTATGGATCAGCTGTATGGAGGTCCTGGCCTCAGAGTTTATGTTTATATTTATTTAAGATTTAATATACCGCTTCTGCATTTTACTGACTTAAACGGTTTACAATGTATCAAACTAAAATGAAATTAGGTACTGAGAAAAACTACCCTATCTGTCCCGAAGACTCACAATCTAGCTAAAGTACCTGATAAACTAAAAATATGTAATAACAACATTTCCAAGATTATCAAAGAGATAGAAAACAGAAATAATGAAAGAAGATTAAAAATAAAATAAAACAAATTTAAGAGAGAGAAAAGTCTCTGAAGTGGCCTAATAGCAAACAGTCATATTTTAGTGCAGTTCTTAATACAACTCCCGGCATAGCACACTTCACAGATCCATCACTGGCAGAGCATGAGAGCATCAAAGAAATTAGCATTTCTAAAACATATCCACTAAAACTGTTATATGAAATAAATAAACCCAAATCAACATGAATCAGTACAAATTAATACAAATTAAGGCAGATTGTGGTCCCCATTCCATTATTCAATTTGGGAGAGCCATTTTTTTTAAAAATGTGCTTTTAGATGTGTCTTCAAATTTTGAAATGATTCTTCCTTCCTTAACTCTACTGATAAAGAGTTCCCTTCCTCTTCCCCATTGTTGCCACTCCACCAGCACGGCCTCAGCACACACCGGCCATTGAAATATGTAAAATGAATCAGTGGTGCATGGCCCGAAAAAACCTGAGCCGACATGAGGAAATTGAGAGGGAAAGACGGCGCTAACGCAGAGCTCAGCATTATGCGTCCATCTCAGACGCCATCTTGGTATCTTTCTATCTTTACTTGTTATTTGGTATTTAGAAAATATATGAAGACTGATTTATTTGATAAATATTTTAATTAATTAATTGTGTTTATACCATGTATACTTGTATTTTAAGTTTTGTTAACCGCATAGAACCATGAGGTAGCTGCGGTATATAAGAAATGTTGTTTTGTAGATATTTTGGTCCCCAGTTTTAGAACAAGGGCCCAAATTCTATAAACAGCACACCTAGTGTTTCTTAACGTATGTTGAAAACACTTAAAAAATGAAAAAACAACAAAAATACTCTTAAAAGACAAAATGTAAGTGCCTAAAAAACAGACCAGAATCATGTCTAGAGAGGCGTTTTATGATATTTAGAACATAAGAATTGCCATCTCCGGATCAGATCCTGGGTCCATCAAGTCCGGTGATCCGCACATGCGGAGGCCCCGCCAGGTGTACCCTGGCATAGTTTTAGTCCCCATATCACTGTATGCTTCTCAAGGGATATGTGCATCTAATTTACCCTTACCCGTATCACTCTATGCCACTCTTAAGGAGATGTGCATCTAGTTTACCCTTAAATCCTAGAACGGTGGATTCTGCAATTATTTCCTCTGGGAGAGCATTCCAGGTGTCCACCACTCGCTGTGTGAAACAGAACTTCCTGATATTCGCCCTGGACCAGCTTCAGTCTATGTCCTCTTGTCCGTGTCACACTGGACATTGTAAATAACTGCTATCCCTGCTCCATTTTGTCAAATCCTTTCAGTATTTTGAAAGTCTCGATCAGATCCCCTCGCAGTTTCCTCTTCTCAAGGGAGAACAACCCCAGTCTCCTAAGTCAGTGTTCTTCAACCACCAGTTCATGGACCAGTGCCGGTCCACAGAAATTTCCTGCCGGTCCACAGGCCAGCACGTGCATCGGCCCCAAAACAGTGTTCTAGTACCGCCGGTCCACGGTGCGATCGATGCGGCGTTCCTTCAAGCCAGCTCCCTCTTCCTAACTGATTCAGTGCACAAAGCCACGGGCAGCGGCTCCTACGGGCATCCTGCGCCTGAACCGGAAGCTTTCTCTCCGACGTTGCAACGTCAAAGGGAAGGCTTCCAGATGAGGCACGGGACGTGCAAGGTGCAATTAGTACTATTATGGGGGTGGGGTCTGGGGGTGGAGATTGGGTAGGGATGGGCGGGATCTGGTCTACAACTAAGCCCAGTGTTCCTCAACCGCCGGTCCACGGACCGATGCCGGTTCACAGAATAATTCTTTTATTTCTGCCAGTCCATAGGTGTAAAAAGGTTGAAAAACACTGTTCTAAGTCGTTCCTCGTAGTCCAGGTTCTCCATACCTTTCACTAGCTTCGTTGCTCATCTCTGCACCCTCTCTGCACCCTCTCTAGCAGTTTAATACCACTGTAAGCATAACTAACGCTGGAAGTGGCATTTGGCATCGTAAAGGGTAGGCACCGGAAATGGAGGTCTTGAAAACCCTGGCCTACATTTCCGGTGCCTACTTTACACTTGGCAGTGATTCTGTAACCAGCGCCAATATATGATTGCCACACAGCCAGCACCAGGTTAAGAGGCAGCAGCTGATACCGGCACCGGTGCAGAATCCGGCCCAATAGGCCTCAGATGATGCTGTCAGGAGTTTGCAAATTTGTGAACAATCAGGCTTGTAAACTTTTGTATTGTGGAATGAACACTATAATATGGATAGTAAGGAGAGTCAGCTATTTATTGAGGTCATTTATGAGTGGATTTGATAATGAGGGTTGTAATTATATGATTATTATATTTGGGCGGGTCCTATGGCTGTGATGGTATAATTAGTATAATAATTGTTCTTGTATAATGAGATGTTATTAAGTTTGTAACTTATTATAATGAGCTGTTTTTAGAATTGTAAACTACTATAGCACTTTGGTTTTAGTGATATATTAAGTATTAACATTGAAGCAAATCAAAGTACTTGGCGCCTAAATTTTAGGTGCTATCTATAGAATCGGACACTTAGGGCTCCTTTTATCAAGCTGCGGTAGGTGGTTAATGCGCAGAATACCGCGCGCTCAACCGCCTGCCGCGCTAGTCGCTAACGCCTCCATTGATGAGGCGTTAGTTTTTTGGTGTGTCACAGGGGTTAGTGTGTGATGAAATATCTGACGCGCTAACCCCCATAGCGCACCTTGATAAAGGAGCCCCTAGGCCCTGATTCTATAAAGTCTGCCTAAAGTCAGGCGCTGATATTGGCACCGATTAGTGTCGTTCTAAGTATGATCCTATGAAACTTAAGTGCCCATTACAGAATCATGCTTAGCGCTGACTAAGCATTCTTAGGCAGAACTAAGCATGCTAATATGTAGGCGCACCATATTTGTGACAGGGTTTTCTTGGCCTCAATGAGTGCAAAGAGGTGCCTAATTCAAAGACATGCCGTTATCCACCCCTGATCACATCCACTTTTAGTGTAGGTGCTTTGGGCTAGGCACCTACTTTTTTAGAATTGAGTTTTTTTGAGTTAGGCGCATAACTTTCAATTAAGTTCAATTAAATTCAATTTTGAAGTGCTGAGTGCCAATAATTGCACCGATTAATAATAATAGTAATTTTATTTCTTATATACCGCCAAAACCATGGTAGTTCGAGGTGGTTTACAATAAGAAGAGCTGGACAATCAGCGACATAGTTACAATGTAGAAGCAATGAATTCAGTATACAGAATAGGAGAGATAATGAACAACAAATTCTTAGGTGACAAATCGGTTGAACAGCTTCGTTTTTACTAATTTTCTAAAACTAAAATAGGATGAGGAGTGCATCAACACCTAACTTTAAGGCAGACTTCATAGAATCAGAGCATAGGTGTATAACAGTCAGTATATAACCCATGCATGTACAGTAAGTGCTAGGCACACCCCTAACCCACCCATCTCCCTTCCAGGCTCACACACCCTTGCAGTTGTGCACTATAGATTATGGGCTAGATTCACAACACAATCTGATCATGTACCGATCGGTTTGCGACCCCTTAGTGATCCCGGCCCGATTCACTTACCTCTCTTCTGACCATCGTCCAATCCGCGCATGCAAATGAGGGCAACGGTATGCAAAGTAGGCAGGGATGCGATTCACTAAACCAAACTCTGCAACACCGACTGGGCTTGCCGATCAAAAAAAAGCAACTGCTGAGGACCAGTCGCTGAAGCCCTTTCCGGCTGTCCTGCCTTCTGCTGCCCTGCTCTCTAATCTGTCAGCCCCTATCCTGCAGCCCCGAACACGTTGCCTGCCTTCCTGCTCCGCACTGCAAGCCCATGGTTTTAACCTGCTGGCTTAAGCTCCATTCAAACGATCGCCTTTAAAAAAAAAAAATCTATGCCAGCCCCGATGTCCAACGCATGCGCAGACCATCTACAGATGGTCTGCACATGTGTGGGGATCGCTATCGAGTGATCCAGGAAGGCAGATGGGGGGCGTTCCTCCGATCGCCCCCATCTGCATATTGGGGCTTCGTGAATTCATCGGGCCTGCCCAGAACGGGCCCAATCGGGCATGTTCGTGAATCTAGCCATTTGTGCCTGTAATTTACAGAATCCCAAATAAGATACTTCTGATTAGTGGCAATTAGCACAAATTAACACCAATTATAGCTAATTCCTGGTAGCTAATAGCGAGTGGAGGAGTAGCCTAATGGTTAGTACAGTGAACTGTGATCCTGGGGAACTGGGTTCAATCACTACTCCCCTATACAGGTCTTAATGAAACAGAAAGCTCATCAATTCCAACAATATACCTCTTCCAATTCACATTATTCACAATATAGTGTAGAAAATCCTGCTAATTATAGACTGTCTCTTAACAAGGGGAAAAGCCTTAGATCCCCGCACGCCACCAGAGCAAATCGTCAGCAAAGAAGATCTAAAATATACATAGACTACAGCAGTGTGAACCCGGCAGCACAACATATGGCCAGATAAGTCAATTGGCTCTTTAACAACTGTTCAGTTTAGATTTTTCATCGCATCAAATCTGTTAAGAATAACTAGAGGGTTTTTTTAGCCTGTGAAGTAACGTCCCTGTCTAGCACCGCCACAAGATTCGCTCTGGTGGCGTGCAGGGATCTGAAGATTTTCCCCTCGTTAAGAGGCAGTCTATAATTAACAGGATTTTCTCAGCTGTATCGTGAATAATGTAAATTGGAAGAGGTATATTGTTGGAACTGGGTTCAAACCCCACTACAGCTCCTTGTGACCCTGGGCAAGTCACTTAATCCTCCGTTGCCTCAGGTACACAAATTTAGATTGTGAACCCACTAGGTACAGAGAAAGCACCTGCGTATAATGTGTACAGCAGTGCATGGGTCTAGTAGCGATATAGAAATGATCAGTAGTAGTAGTAGTGATTGGCAGCTAATTTTTATACTAAGTTACACACACAATCAACGCTATTCTATATTTTGCACACACAATTTTGTGTCCCTATTGTAAAACTGTGTGTACAAGTTACAAAACAGAATTAGCTGCTCTGCTTTATCTACTGCATTAAGAGTTAACACAAGGCCCATCCATTCCCCAACCTCTTTCACAGTATAGGCCAAATTCAGTGTATGACACCAAAAGTTCAGGAGGAGCATAAGAAGCACAATAGCACTTACGCACAATATGCACTGTTGCACGATTTGCACATATTTATTAAAATAATGAAGATATTATAATCATGGATCCATAGCAGTCATTCCTCATCTTCCAAGTTGATGGAGATAAGTGGAATTTTTCTTTTTCTTTTTTCTGATATTTATATAGTTTTTTTTTATAAACAGAAAGTAAACAGTATATAAGAACGAATGGATGAGAGGATTTTGTTATGAGTAAGAACAACGTTTAATATACAGGACTTATAAGTGCGATGATGGTCCTGGAACATTCTTGCTATGGTTTCCATGCAGGAAACACAAGACTGAGCACTTATAAATATTAAAAAATATTTATTGGGGGGAAAAAACCTATTAATTAATAATTAAATGACAGGAAAGCTGGTAATTTGATTTTTGATATTTGAATACACCAGTAATTTACATATTAAACTCCTATTAATAAAAAGTTTACCAAAAGTTCAGTGACAGAAAAATCTGTGCTAAACTAGTTTTCTATAAGGGCACCCCATGTTGAGCGCCCTGTACAGAATACCAGCTTAGTGTGGATTTCATCTCTAACTTTAGGGGCCAGCATTTATGCCTGCTCAAACCTAGTTTAAATGCTGGCACCTAATTTTTGGCAGTTAGGCAAGCAAACCACAGTATTTAATTACGTTGTGCCTAACTTCCAGGAATGCCTCCCTTATTTGTCCACTCTCCTCCCACAGCCATGCTCCTTTTGAATTGTGTTATAAAATAGCAACCAGCAGATGCATTTGCAAATCCTACTTGATGCCAATTAATTCCAATTATTGATTATTAATGCTTCATTAACAAATTTATTTGGGTGTACATCAGCCCTGGGTGCCCAAATTTGGGAACCTAACTTTGGGTAACCTATGTAGAATCTGGGGGTAAGTAATTTGGAAACTGGCATTCACTAACCCCCAAATTCTATATATGGTGCCTATGAAAAAGCCACTCTCCATACACAGAATCACGTTCAGCACCTGCACGCCTGACTAACATTTAGGTGCAGGCATTTACGCCAATGGAAACCAGGCCTAAATACCTGCGCCTAAATTGTGCATAGATCAAGCATATCCTATAACTGCGCACCTAACTTTTAGGAATGCCCATAATCTGCCCATGCTCCTCCCCTGGTCGCACCCCCTTTTGAGATTCACAAGCAAATCACATTGAGGGATATGGGTAATCAGGGTCTCCATCCGGGAGCACCTGGCTTGGCCTCCGCGTGTGCGGGTCGCCGGACTAGATGGACCTAGGGTCTGATCCGGTGAAGGCGTTTCTTATGTTCTTATGAAATTGCATGCACCACTTTAAAGAATGTGCTTAGAAAGTTGTGGGCATAACTTCTAATTAGTACTAATTAGCATCAATTATTAGCTGTTAATTGCCAATTATTTGTGCTGATTAGCTTGTTAAACTATTAAGTTGCAGAATACAGCTCTGGGCCTCACTGTCAAGCTGCTGTATTAACTGCTAATGGGGTTGTGCAGTGTTAACATGTGCTAATTTCTCAAGTTAACTGGTTAACACACTTCGATAAAAAGGCCGGAAAAATGGGGCAGAACAATTAGAACTAGCCTCAGTTTAACCAGCACAGCCTTAAGGGGAAAAAAAATGAATGTTAAACATGCCAGCCAATCTGGGCTAGTCTCTAGGGAGCCATTAATGACTTAGCAAGTCTAGAGATACTGTACTGCAGCACAGTGAGATCAAGGAATACAAATGTATTCAGACCCAGTCCAAAGAACATTTCCCTGGGCATTGATTGTAATATAGAATGCCAGGTGCCCTTGGTATTACATGACTTTTCAGAGGTTTGCAGCCCCTGTGAATCCAATCTTGCCGATGAAAATTAATTGCATAATAAAAGTCAACTACGCTACAAAGCATTTTTTTGTACACAGTTTTGCTATAAGACTTTAAAGATATATTTAAATTAAATGTAAATACCATCTAAGGCAGTGGTCTCAAACTCAAACCCTTTGCAGGGCCATTTGGATTTGTAGGTACTTGGAGGTCCTCAGAAAAAAATAGTTAATGTCTTATTAAAGAAATGACAATTTTGCATGAGGTAAAACTCTTTTTAATTTTCAAATCTTTCTTTTTGGCTAAGTCTTAATAATAATATTATCATTTATAGCTAAAGAGACATGATCATGAAACTGTTTTATTTTACTTTTGTGATTATGATAAACATGCCAAGGGCCTCAAAATAGTACCTGGCGGGCCGGGCCACATGTGGCCCCCGGGCAGCGAGTTTGAGACCACTGATCTAAGGGTATTGTTTGCATGTTTGACAAATATAACTTGATAACCTGGATAAATAGATCAATATCATTACATTACATTAGTGATTACTATTCCGTGATTACCTTGCGGTTCAAGGCGGATTACAAAAGAATTGTCATGATATTACGAAATATATGAGGCGGATTACATAAGGATTGTCGTGAAATTAGGTTAATACATAATGGGTAATTTGAACATTTTAGATTTGATAAGGAGTAGATAGTATAGTAGGTGAAGCTTGGGATGGATTTGGTTGTGTTAAATAGGTTTTATGTATTTTTTTTGAAGAGTAGAGTTTTTGTTTCTTTTTTGAAAGTTTTGTAATCTGTGGTCGAAGACAGCAGATTGGTGAGTTGTCTGTCTAGTTTTGCTGTTCTGGTGGCCACTATGTTGTCATATGTTTTCTTCATTTGACATTTTTGGTTGGCGGATGTTATATCCTGCTGTGTGGCCAACATATAGGAGTAAATTAAGAACATAAGAAGTTGCCTCCGCTGAGGCAGACCAGAGGTCCATCTTGCCCAGCGGTCCGCTCCCGCGGCGGTCCATCAGGCCCACTGCCTGAACAGTGGTCTCTGACTAAATTTTATAAATTACCTCTAATCCTATCCCTATAACCTTACCTCTATTCCTATCTGTACCCCTCAATTCCTTTGTCCTCCAGGTACCTGTCCAGACCTTCTTTGAAGCCTTGTAACGTGCTTCTGCTTATCACATCCTCTGGTAGCGCGTTCCATGTATCCACCACCCTCTGGGTGAAAAAGAACTTCCTGGCGTTTGTTCTAAACCTTTCCCCTTTCAATTTCTCTGAGTGCCCCCTTGTACTTGTGGTTCCCCATAATTTGAAAAATCTGTCCCTGTCCACTTTTTCTATGCCCTTCATGATCTTGAAGGTTTCTATCATGTCTCCTCTAAGTCGTCGCTTTTCCAGGGAGAAAAGCCCCAGCTTTTTCAGTCTGTCAGAATATGAGAGGTCCCCCATACCCTTTATTAGCTTAGTTGCTCTTCTCTGGACTCTCTCAAGTACCGCCATGTCCTTCTTGAGGTACGGCGACCAGTACTCGACACAGCTGGTGCAGTGATTGGCTTAAATTAAACACCGGAGACATAATCCAAATAGTTGGAGCTGCTATAAGGAATGGCACTGAACATCCAGATTGCATGGCCACCATACTGGCACTACAGCGGCAACTCTACAACTGAGTGCCTCTGTTCAAGTTTCTATATTTTTGATATACCGTCTATAAAAACAAATGTCTAGATGGTGTACAATATAAAAAGATTGTAAGGGACAATTTAAATAGGTAAATAAAAGCAATATTTTAGCAAATATTAAAAATACTAGATGAATTCAGATTAATGTACATGAGACAGAAGGAAAGTAGGGGAGGGAAAGGTTATTTAAAATACATCGAAGTAAAATTAATTTAAAAAGGACGGTAAATGGGGGGGGGGGTGACAAAAACATTAAGAGGGGAATCATTTCAAAAGAAGTATTAGATGTTTCAAACCTTCACATGAATCAAGGAATTAAGAGGCGGAAGCTAATTCTAAAGAATAAAGGCATCTTTAAAGAGGAAAGTTTTAAGTTTGGCTTTAAATTTTTCAAGCGAGTTCTCTAATCTATTTAGGTAGGAACCTATTCCTAGCACAGCAGCTGGTCACCCATGTTCTTTTAGAGAATGCTAGTGCAACCTGGTGTTGGTGCACAAAACATTTATGTACCCACAGTTACTCCATAAGTGCAAACACCTAAATGCAGAAGGAACACATAAAAACTTACAGTTTTATGTACACTACAGGTTACAGGTTTATCCAACTTGATGTACCGCCTTACTAAAAAAATGCCACCTAGGCAGTTTGCAATATTAAAATAGATAAAATGCAAATAGAAAAGAACTCCATAAAACAAAATAGGAAAGGCTATACCAGAGGAACCCACCCCAATATATCATACAAACCCCAAATGGCCACCAACATACTATAACAATTAGTGGCGTGCGGTGAGGGCTTTCAAGGGAATCAGTTAATCCCCAGCTCTAAAGCCCTATTTTCTTTATTTTTTTGTTTACTTTTTGCTTGATGCAGTTTGATTTGTTGAGTAGGCAGCCTGTCAACCAGTCAAACTGCATCAAATTAAAAAAAAAAGCAGGGCTCTTGGGCTGGGGATTCTCCAAACTTCCTGAAGACCCTGACAGTATTGATCTGAATTTGATTGGCTGAGCAGCATTTGCCTGTTGCCTGCTCAATGAATCAAATTCAGAGCAGTGCCCTCAGGGCCTTTAGGGGGTGGAGCAAACTCCCTGAAGGCCCTGACCACATGCCACTGATAGCAATACAACATCAACCCTTGGAAGTGAAGAAGAAAAGCTTGGAGGAAAAAATATGCCTTATGCATCTGCTTAAAATGGACCAAAGAATAACATTATGAGTATTATTCAAAGTCGCGCTCTTGTTCCACCCATGTATATGTCCCCTTCCATTTACATGCTATGTAAGTTAGGCATATCAGTACCAAATAGTGCATAGGTGCCCTGCTGGCACTTTCATAGGTAAATGTACTTACCCCTGGATTCAATATATGGTAGCCAAATTTGGGCACACTGCCAAGATATGCATGCAAATTAATTAATTAATGAACTGTTAACCATCAATAATTGGACACGAATAACCAATTATTCAAGTCAATTGGCGCCCATTAAAATTTGTGCATGCATCTAACTGCACACTATTCTATAAGGCAGTGTTTCTAATTTCCATAACGCATATCTGAAAAGGGAGCATGGCCACAGGCATATCAGAGGCACTCCCAAAAATTGAACACAGATATAAAATACTGGCTCAGCATGCCAACTTTGGTGCCACCATTTATACCTGGTTTTAGCAGTTTGGGCACGGAAACTGGCACTAAGCGTGATTCTATAATGAGCGCACGTCCTTTATTGAATCGAGCTTAATAGTGATTTTTTTCTTGGTGTCATATTGGGTTAGCCCAGTATCTAGATTCTAATAGTGGCTAATCCCGGTCACAAGTACCTGATAGGAAACCAAATAGTAGTTCAAATAACAACAAATGGATCTCCTTCTAAGTTATCCAGCCCACAAAATATCATCAAACAGAAAGAAGGGGGTGTAAAGGATAAGTTATACGATGCCTTCTTTAAGAATTTTTCTGCACATCAGTGTCTAACTTCTCTTTTATAGTTGATATGCCACTTCTACTAACCCACTATTTTTTTTATCATTTACCGGTAAATGAAACCCCATTATAGCAACAAACTCACCCCAGCACTTGAAAAATCAGTACTGTTCTATAATGGGTGCACCGCAATGAGCATTCTATATAGAATACCACTGGTCACTAAATTCCATGCCCAACTTTGGGTGTGAGTACTTACACCACCTGAAACCAGGTGTAAATCCTGGTGCACAAGTTAGGCACACATCTGCGGTATTCTATTAGACTGCATGCAATTTTCTGGAATACCCCTGTCCCACCTTTGCCCCTCCCATGAGAACAGTGGCGTAGTAAGGGGGGGTATACCGCCCTGGGCCTCTCTGGCCCCCTATGCCATGCTTGTACACTCCCTTCCCCTCCGCCCCATACTCCCATGCTTGTACACTCCCTTCCCCTCCGCCCCGTACCCCTTTAAAATCTTTGCTAGCGCGAGCAACTACTCTAGTCTGCTGCTCATGCCCACCAGGCTCCCTCTGAAATCACTTCTGGGTCATGGGGCCAGGAAGTGACATCAGAGGAAAAGCCAACACCAATGCGAGCAGCAGGTTGAAGAAGCTGCTCGTAGTGGCAAAGATTTAAAGAGGTACGGGGGTGGGAAGGGAGGGTGTGTGTATGGTGTAGGGGCATGGAAGGAGGGGTTGGTGTGAAAGGAATGGGGGGGTGGAGAGGAGGGCAAGGGGGTGTCACTGTCCCAGGTGCCTCTTACCTTCACTATACCACTCCATGGGAATGCCCCCTTTGCAGTTTTGTGCAGTTATACTTGGGTGCTCTTCTTTAACTAGGCACATAAATGTATTTTCATGCCAATCTGCCATTTCAGCACCTAGCATCTGTTGGAACACACTTCCATGCTGAAATTTGGGTGTGGAATTAGCGCCTAACTTTAGGTGCTATTTATAGAATTTCCCCCCTATGTACGTAAGGGTAAGTCCCAGCCAGATTCCACTTATATGTCTCCTATCTGTAAAATTCATGCTATGTAAGATACACCATATTTACAGAATAGCATTTTGGCAGATTTTTGACATTTATGTGCATATGTTCACACAAATGCACATATATGCTATTATTCTAATCAATCCCCCAAAGTAACCCACTCAACTATGTAATCTCTTCTGGAATTGTCCAGATAGCCTCTAATGTAATCTGTCTTGAATCGCAAGTTAATGGAGGAATAAAAGTCACTAATGTAATGTAACTTATGTATAAATTTTATTTAATAGAATTACCCCATCAAGTCATACATGCTATTTACCCATCAGTGTTTCAATAGCTAAGTTATATATTCAGCAGCTGAATTTTGCTGCTGAAATCTTATACCTTTTTGATGGATAAATTTGGTCATTCTACAAATGAAATGGCTAAATTTATCTTACATTAGCATACACACTCCATCACCTTCGCTACAGCATGACTTATTTATTAATTGCATATTTCTAAGGGCTCCTTTTATCAAGGCGCGCTACGGGGTAGCGCATTAGACATTTTATCATGCGCTAACCCTCACAGCAGTCTAAAATCCTAACGCCTCGTCAATGGAAGCGTTAGGTACTAGCGCGGCAGGCAATTTAACGTGCGGTATTCCACGTGTTAAATCGCTACCGCGCCTTTGTAAAAGGATCCTTAAGTCACACCTGAGCCAAGACTTTTATAATATAGCGGCACTTTTTAAAATAGATAACATAACATAAGAACATAAGCAATGCCTCCGCTGGGTCAAACCTGAGGTCCATCGTGCCCAGCAGTCCGCTCACGCGGCGGCCCAACAGGTTCAGGACCTGTGCAGTAATCCTCTATCTATACCCCTCTATCCCCTTTTCCAACAGGAAATTGTCCAATCCTTTCTTGAACCCCAGTACCGTACTCTGCCCTATTACGCCCTCTGGAAGCGCATTCCAAGTGTCCACCACATGTTGAGTGAAGAAAAACTTCCTAGCATTCTTGCACTTTTTTAAATAGCTGTGACCCCTTCCTAACTCCAAACCCCTTCCTAACTCCAAACCCCACCCCAACAAACCCAAAACACCAGTAAATATCTTTCATATCCCACAAAAAAATCAAGAAAGACAAACACAACACAAAGGAGGGATGGAAGGAGGAAGGGAAAATTTCCTCAGATAGACCCTACTCTACCTTACCCTCTCTCCTCACAAAACTCAGTTCCAACCTGCCCAAGTCCAAGCAATCCTGTAACTGCTCCTTCCTTGTCTCTACTCTACCTCCAACCAATCACAATCCTCCTTACATCTATCTTTATGGAGATGATGTGGTATACAAACTTAAGGTTTAGTTTAGTTTAGTTTAGTTCTTTCCACCCATTATCCTTTAATTTAACCCTGGAAATCCCACCTCCCTATTTCCAAACTCCATATGAATATTTCTTTACAGCCCCAACCCCACCACTCCTACCATCTATTTTGTTTCTGGTAACTGGCTCAGCTAATGTTAACTCTCACCAGATAAATCTGATGTCAACAGTAGAACTGCACCAATTTTTCAATCATTCAAAATCCTACTAAGGATCACAAAATACAAAAACAAATATGTATTCTTTCAATAATTAAAATTTTTGTGAAAGAAAGGGAATATTTAATATTTATGAGCTTTGACAAATTTATCAGATGTTTCTCCAGCCCATGTAACTGAGTTGATGCTTGAGTAGACGATGAATTCCTTTGAAAAGATATCACATTCAAGTCTTTCTGTGTAGCTGTAGGATTTCATTGCCATTTTGCATATATTCATTTAATACCACATCCTTCAAACACCTAAATAGTTGGTGCTGAAAACAGGAGTAATGGCTCAGTGTGAACTGCATTTTTATTAAAATTAGATATGCACAGAATGTAAGCAGAAAGTGAATGAAGCATTGAGATTAAATTTCAAGGAGCTTTGTGGTCCTTTCTCAACTGGATTTATAAGGTCTATAGATATAGATTTCACCTTTTACCCCATCACAAATTAACCATCTACTTTGATATATGATTTTTACTCGTGCTCATGCCTTAAATGGGGTTATTAATCAGAAAAAACCTTCTGCATTTAGTGGAAAATGAGAAATCATTTATACATGTTGGCAGACCAACATTCCAGCAGCAAGCAGGAACTTTCTTCAAGGTCTGACAAACTCACATTCTAGTCCTACTTGTTAACAATTTGCTTGCATTCTTTCTTTACTCATGAATGTAAGAAGACTTTTCCAGCACACCTAAGCGGTCATAGGCGCCAGTAGGCACTGAAACCTAAGGTGCATTCCCATTTAGGCCAGGGTTTTCTTGGCCTAAATGATTGCATCTAAGTTAGGCGCCTACCAGCGCCTAAATCAAACTATGCCCCAAATCTGCCCAGAATCCACCCCTATCCATGATTACTTGCTGGTAAGCACCTCGGTGTAGATCAGCGATCTCAAACTCAAACCCTTTGCAGGGCCACATTTTGGATTTGTAAGTACTTGGAGGGCTGCAGAAAAAATAGTTAATGTCTTCCAAATCCAAAATGTGGATTATCTGAAATTATTAGAAGCACTTAAGGAAAGATTTATAAACTTTCCTTAAGTGCTTCTGATAATTTCAGCTATACACAGCTAAAAGCAGTGCAACATGCAGAAAGTGAAAAACTATCAAAGTATCAACTGCAAGAGACAAGATTTTGGCCCAACTATTTTGAGTCCCTCGTTATTATAAAGAATGACTCTTTATGGAAAACTTGTGCTTTAAGTGTCCGGTGATTGCATCCGCAACCACCTTCCACTTTAACCTCCTCCAGCATCGGACACATGCACAAGCTGCACTGCTTCTAATGGTTACCTTACATTCTGGAACGTTGCTCGCCTCACTGCTGTAACCTCATGCAAGTGCTTTCCTGCATCTGTACGCGATTGTGAGGTGGAGTAGAGAGGACAATTGCGTACAGATGCAGGAAAGCACTTACGTGAGGTTACAGCAGTGAGGCGGGCAATGTTCCAGAACATGACTGCCGGACATGACCACCAGACACTTAGGCCCTGATTCTGCAAAATGTGCCCTTTGTATAATCGCGCTCAGGAGAGTTCAGCACTGTTTAGGCATCCTTTAGAGAATCAGGTTTTAGGTGAGATTTAGACGTCCAAACAATGTCCTTAATGTTATAATATTTTATTATAATGGTGATTTTATGCTGCTTTTCATTATAATTGTAATACTAGGAGTTGGATCTGTTTAATGCTTTTATTTATTTTCCATCAGACAGAGTGACTGGGATTCAAACCAGCAACATTAGGATAGAAGGGTATAGGTTTAACCAGTGTGCTACACAATGAGCTAGCAAGTTGCATAGCAATTGTAAAACTGGGTCTTATAGGCATTGTAAGGAAGTCTACTGTTGAGCACAGTTTAGACTTTAGATAGACCTGAGTTCTATGGATGGAACATAGGCACTCTGTGGACGTTCTTCCGGAACTTAGGCACAGTTTGGATGTCCTTAATGCAATCTGCTAAATAGCTCTCTGGGTTTTTATTTTTGCTTTCTTAAGCTCAAAATACATTTAATAAGCCACCACATAAACAGGGCACATCAATACAAAGATGCTAAACCTTCTATTTTTCTGGGCAAACAGCGATGCTATTTGCTAATTAGAGGGAAAGATCCATTAATTGAAGCATAGCACGTGAAAAAAAACAGCTTTATGTTTCTTGCTAAAAAAAACTACTCTTTTTTTCTGACTAAACAGTGCTCCAATCAGTTCATTCTTGAAAGCAAAGAAAGCACATGAAAAAAATATATAGATTGCATACATAACTTCATTTGTAAAAGCTTAAAAACTGAAAAAACAGATACAGACCTTAGCATGATTTCTACTTCATTGCAAATGGAGATATATAGCTGCACAATACTGACCTCATTGTGAGATCATCAAGATGCACCTGCAAGGTAGAATGCCACAATTAAAATATGTGCTGGGATCTGAACCTATGACCTCTGGAAGATGGGAACAGGGCCTTTACTCTTTGAGTCAAATCAGCTTCCACTACCGTATTTTCACGCATATAACGCGCGCGTTATACGCGTTTTTACCTACCGCGCATACCCCTCGCGCGTTATATGCGTGAGCGCGGTATACGAAAGTTTTCAAACATAGTTCCCACCCCGCCCGACGCCCGATTCACCCCCCCAGCAGGACCACTCGCACCCCCACCCCGAACGACCACTCGCACGCGCTCCCACCCGCACCCGCATCCACGATCGGAGCAAGAGGGAGCCCAAGCCCTCTTGCCCGGCCGACTCCCCGACGTCCGATACATCCCCCCCCCGGCAGGACCACTCGCACCCCCACCCCGAAGGACCGCCGACTTCCCGACAATATCGGGCCAGAAGGGAGCCCAAACCCTCCTGGCCACGGCGACCCCCTACCCCCACCCCGCACTACATTACGGGCAGGAGGGATCCCAGGCCCTCCTGCCCTCGACGCAAACCCCCCTCCCCCCCAACGACCGTCCCCCCCCCCAAGAACCTCCGACCATGTGCCTCAGGCCGCGCCCCCAGGTGGGACCTAAGGCTCCAGGGCCTATTCTGATTGGCCCACGCGCCTTAGGCCCCACCAGTAGGCGGAGCTTTAGGACGGATGGGCCAATCCGGCCTCATTCCTTCGTTGGCTGCCTGCCGGACAGGCGGGTTTGGCTCCCGTCTGTCCGGCCAACTTCCAAAGGTACGGGGAAGGGGGGTGGGGGGGTCGTGGGGGTCGCCAGGGGGGTCGCGGGTCGGCTGGGGGGGCGGTCGGAGGTTCTTGGGGGGGGGACGGTCGTTGGGGGGGAGGGGGGTTTGCGTCGAGGGCAGGAGGGCCTGGGATCCCTCCTGCCCGTAATGTAGTGCGGGGTGGGGTTAGGGGGTCGCCGTGGCCAGGAGGGTTTGGGCTCCCTCCTGGCCCGATATTGTCGGGGAGTCGGCGGTCCTTCGGGGTGGGGGTGCGAATGGTCCTGCCGGGGGGGGGGGATGAATCGGACGGCGGGGGGGGGGGCATCAGGCTTTCAGGATGGGGACAGACCTTCAAGGGGGGACAGGCAGACCTTCAAGGGGGGACAGGCAGACCTTCAAGGGGGGACAGGCCTTCAAGGGGGGACAGGCAGACCTTCAAGGGGGGACAGGCCTTCAAGGGGGGACAGGCAGACCTTCAAGGGGGGACAGGCCTTCAAGGGGGGACAGGCAGACCTTCAAGGGGGGACAGGCCTTCAAGGGGGGACAGGCAGACCTTCAAGGGGGGACAGGCAGACCGAAGGGAGTGAAAAAGCTATAAAATAAACCCACTAGCGTGTCAATGTGTTGAGAGGAAGAGGTGGTCAAGGAAATTCTGCTGAGAAAACTCCGGGTCCATTTCCACCCCCCAGTTACCCTAGTCCACTCCACTCAACTGGTTCACATACTGAGTGGGTCTTTGGGTGTTGTTCCTGGGATCTCTTTCAGTGGTTTGTCAGTATCTCCTTGTGGTCCAAGGAAGGAAACTTTGTTAACCTTAGCATTGACCTTCAGAATATATTTGTAACAGCGCTGCTTGTGTGGCATTACCGTAGGCTATGTAGTGATGGAAAGAAAAAAACAGACCTTTGCACATTTTTGCACTAGGTATATGGTATAGGTACCGTATATAGGTATAGGTATTCATGCACAGCTACCGTAAGTCCTTGTGAAGTTACGGTACCTTGTTCTTTCTGTATTTGACATCTAGCAAGGTCTCTGTTTGGAAGGAATGATTTAAGTTATGGTAAAAGCTGATAGCGTTGCTGGTTTTAAAAAGGTTTGGACAATTCCTGGAGAAAAAGTCCATAGTCTGTTATTAAGACATGGGGGAAGCGTCTGCTTGCCCTGGATCAGTAGCATGTAATGTTGTTATTCTTTGGGTTTTGACCAGGTATTTAGTGACCTGGATTGGCTACCATGAGAATGGGCTACAGGGCATGATGGACCATTGGTCTGACCCAGTTAGGCTATTCTTATGTTATGTTCTCATCTGTAGGGGCCTTTGTTTTCACTTCTTATTTTAATGTATTTTTTTCTGGAAACTTATCAGTGTTTTTTATAATGGGAACAAAAATTGAAGAGAATTACCGTAATGTGTGTGGAATTGGGGGGGGGGGGTTGTTTAACTACCATAATTTCTTCAGCTAAATACCGGTAATTCAATCCACCTCAACCAGACATAGGAGAACTCACGCACCATTGACACACCCTCCAACCAAACACGTGAAAAGAAAAAAACTGTTCATTCTTATAAACAACCTTATAACTTTTAATCTAGAGTTAGTGAGTATGAATTCAGCAACAAGAACAGAAACATGTTAATTCTTATAAACTATAACATTAACCGGTAGATCAAACGAAGTATGGAGGACAAAATAATCTAAATACAGTTACCGTAATTACGGTAAAGTTGTAAATAAACAAAGTTTACAGGTTTATTCAGACATCATCATCACAGTCATCTGAATCCTTGAATCCATCAAAATCCGAATTGTCATCATCGTCATTAAATAAACTGAGCATGGCCTGCAGACGATCCTCGTTTATTTCCGAAGTGATATCGTCATCATCGTCATCATCATCATCATCATCGCTGATATCCATGTTGTTGCCTCCTTCCGCTGCACTGGTAGTAGCCGTAGTGTCATTGGTTTCATAAACAATGCCCGCTTTTCTAAATCCGTTTCGAATGGTATCTGGTGTTATTTTGTCCCATGCTGAAGCCACCCACTTGCAGACTTCTGTGAAAGTTGCCCGCTTCTGCCGCCCCGCGGGTGTGTACTCGTGCGTGCCGCTCTGCATCCACTCGTCCCACTCCTTTCTAATAAAAGTCTTGAATGGATGATTCACTGCGATATCAAGTGGTTGCAGCTTACACGTCAGGCCTCCAGGTATCACAGCGATGTGGGCACGAGTAGAATTAATGTAGGCCTGAACATTTTTTTCTTTGTGGGCAGCCATGGCATCCAAAATTAACAATGATTTTTTTGCAAAGAATCCACCCGGTCTTGCCCTAAAGCATTTATCTACCCACAATCTCATTACGTCGCAGTCCATCCATCCCTTCTTGTTGCAGTGCACAACCACACTGGTGGGCAGCTTTTCACGGGGCATAGTGACCCTTTTGAAAATGAGCATGGGCTTTAACTTAACCCCGCTAGCTGAGCAACCAAGAACGACTGTAAAACACGTTCTTTCATGCCCAGTTGTGGTGATGGCAACAGATTTAGTACCTGTGGGGGCTATGGTTCTTGTTGCTGGAATGTCGAATGCCATTGGAATTTCATCCATGTTGATGACGTCCTTTGCAGTGATGCCAAGTTCAGATATTTCTTTGGCGACAAAGTCACGGAAATCAATCAATTTTTGCTGCCAGTCATCTGGAAGTCGCTGGCCAACAGTTGTTCTCATTCTAACTGATAGTCCGTTCCTTTTCATAAATTTTGAGATCCATGTGAAGCCAGCTTTGAAGTCGGGTATTCCTCTTCCATTGGCAAGTAGTTTTGCCTTCATCTGAATCGCAACAGTAGAGACTGATTGATTTTGCTCCCTTCTCGCCAGAATCCACTGCTTCAAGTCATCCTCCAGCTGAGGCCATTTTGGTTTGGGCCCACGACGTGCCCGTTTGCGCGGATTGCATTTCTCCAGTTCCTTCTTATCTTTTCTCCATTCACGCACCGATGTTTCTCCAACATCGAACTCTCTCGCTGCGGCCCGGTTGCCTATTTCCTCAGCTTTCGCAACGACTTTAAGCTTAAAGTCTGCTGTATATGACTTTCGTCTCATTCCTGCCATTATGGCGGTACATTTCAATTTAATTGATAAACTCTACTACCAGGTAGATAAATGCAGAATACCAATCTGAAGAGATCAAATTAAAATGTGGGCTCTACATGCAGCATTAGTCTTTTATAGGCTTACCCAAAGGCTGAGATGCTGTTGTATAGTCAAAATAGTATTCACTGGGCAAATTACAAGGCCAGATAGAGGGGGGCCACAGCCACGTGGTGAAAAGCACACCACCAGAAAAACAGCCTTGGTGAAAACTAAGCGGCAAGCATGCTCAGACCATTGCGCATGCTTACAGAGCTGGGAGCAGGGCAGGGCGGGCGAAAGGAGAGGGACAGCGCACGGAGAGGCGGGGCAGTGCACGGAAGTCAGGGGGGGGTGAACGGAGAGTCAGGACAGCGCACGGAGAGGCGGGGCAGTGCACGGAAGTCAGGGGGGGGTGAACGGAGAGTCGGGACAGCGCACGGAAAGTCAGGGCAGTGCACGGAAGTCAGGGGGGGGTGAACGGAGAGTCGGGACAGCGCACGGAGAGGCGGGGCAGTGCACGGAAGTCAGGGGGGGTGAACGGAGAGTCGGGACAGCGCACGGAGAGGCGGGGCAGTGCACGGAAGTCAGGGGGGGTGAACGGAGAGTCGGGACAGCGCACGGAAAGTCGGGGCAGTGCACGGAAGTCAGGGGGGGGGTGAACGGAGAGTCGGGACAGCGCACGGAGAGGCGGGGCAGTGCACGGAAGTCAGGGGGGTGAACGGAGAATCGGGCAGCATGCGCGGTATAATCGTGAGCGCGTTATATCAAAGTTTTTGTGCTTATCATCGTGATTTCTGCGCGCTATACACGTGTGCGCGTTTTATACGGGTGCGTGTTATTTGCGTGAAAATACGGTAATATCTTTCTTCCTCACATCTGATATGATAGCTTAGGGATCTGCTAAGCTATGATCTTCTCAGGTATTTTCACTTTCACATGGCTAGGATCACTAAGCTCACATGGTAAGAACCCCCACAACCACAAGGAAGCAACTGTGGCTCATTAGGTAAAAACCCTGTGATAATCTTCCAGAGGTCATGGGTTCAAATCCCAGCACTAATTAGCAAAAATCTCTTCCTCAACTCCAAATGTCTCTTCAGAGAGTGAATAAATATGCATTTATAGGCTGCATGTATTTAAAGAGCTGCGCATTGTGTGGACATAAGAACATAAGCAATGCCTCTGCTGGGTCAGACCTGAGGTCCATTGTGCCCAGCAGTCCGCTCACATGGCAGCCCAACAGGTCCAGGACCTGTGCAGTAATCCTCTATCTTTACCCCTCTATCCCCTTTTCCAGCAGGAAATTGTCCAATCCTTTCTTGAACCCCAGTACCGTACTCTGCCCTATTATGCCCTCTGGAAGCGCATTCCAGGTGTCCACCACACGTTGGTTAAAGAAGAACTTCCTAGCATTCGTTTTAATCTGTCCCCTTTCAACTTTTCCGAATGCCCTCTTGTTCTTTTATTTTTCGAAAGTTTGAAGAATCTGTCCCTCTCTACTCTCTCTATGCCCTTCATGATCTTGCAAGTGTCTATCATATCCCCTCTAAGTCTCCTCTTCTCCAGGGAAAAGAGATCCAATTTTTCCAATCTCTCAGCGTATGAAAGGTTTTCCATATCTTTTATCAGACGTGTCGCTCTCCTCTGAACCCTCTCGAGTATCGCCATATCCTCTGGACAATTTTGTGACAGGCATTTCTGCAAATAAAGCACTGCTTTACCCATGCATATGCCTTTGAAAAATTACCTTATATGTATGCAGACCTATCCCATTGGTCCCCTTTTAAAAAAGGTTAACTTTAAATGCTGCACTGGTGGGAAATGAAGCAATAATTGTGTTTATTACAGGAACAGTAGTAATTCATTTTGTAGATCTCTCCCTTGTGGTTTATATCCTTTTGTGTTTTTATGTTGTTATTACTTTATGTGATCAAGCTAATTTAATCCAAGCAAACATTTTCAGTTTTCTTGTATATATCCCTGCATATATTTCCTTGTATATATTTCCTGTCCCTGCATTTCATTAAATCATTTTCCCTGTACAAATGTGCATGTTTTTATCTACCAGTAAAAAGAACCCTGAACCCTGCAAGCACAGAGGAAGTATTTGCAGCAGAAATCATAGTATAGGCTGGCCAGCTTCTGCCACTTCGGGGCTTGAGAGAGGGAGTGAGGAGGGCTTTGCGGCTCAGGACCACTGCTGCGCTGGTGCTTCAGGGCAGGAGGGAGGGGGGTTTGTAGCTGCTTCGGGGCTTGAGGGAGGGAGGATTTGCAGCTCAGGATGCTGCCCGGGGGACTTTTTTTCCACTGGCGATTTTTTTGTCAGTTGTGTGAGAGTCCCTGTTAATTGAGACTCTACTGTACCTTGAAAGGGGGTGTGGCCATGTTAGGAGCATGGGCATGCCAGAGGTGTTCTAAAAATTTGCACGTGTAGTTATAGAATATTAGATCAGTGTGCCTAACTTGGGTGCCACCATTTCATTAGGTTTCAGTAGGCATAAGTCTGGCACCCAAAGTTAGCCATGAGATCTGCACTTGAGTACTACTATATAAGGGTATGCAATCTTTGCAGAATAGTGCTTAGCACATATTTTTTCGGTGCTTAATTTTGAGTACCATTTATAGAACCTGGCCCTTTATGAGCATGTATGAAGGAATATGTACTTAGTGTAGGCACAGGTAGTACATATTTTGAAAGAGGATAAGATATAATGAGAGAGAAGACTGTGTGGTTTTAGTGATTCTTTGAAAACTGCTACGATATTTAGTGACGAGCGTGATCTTGTCTCTTTAAAGGCAGCAAAGCTGCTCTTGAAATGGGATCTTCATGATCTCTGTCCCATTATATTCCATAAAAACAGAGTAAAAGAAGAAAAGGCATGATGTTCCATAAGAAGAAAATAGAATAATTGTAGCATATTTCCTTTCACAGAGGAAAATGGAAGTTTTGCTCCAAAGAGTGATTCATGATTGGAGCTTGAGCAAATAACTCAAAGAACTCTGGGAACTGAACAGAAGCCGAGTATTCTAATGGAATATCAATTGTATATCTGCCTCCTGAAATCTCCACATTTTTCCAAACTGTGCCAAATAAATGTTTTCGTGTTAGATTTAGTTCCAAATACACCTTTTCAAGACAGTTCATATTCAATAGATCTTTTTTCCATCAGTCAGAGAGGCCCATAATTGTAGAGGTGAATCATTTTAATTACTAATAAGAATTTCTACCAAATTAATCTCATAATAATATGTATCACTGTTGCAATACATTAACTGCAAATGGAGCTAGTAATGAAATATTTTCTATACATCACACTCTTTTAGGGACCGAGTTACCTATATAATTTGCATTTAGATGTTTTGTTTCAACCAGAGATACCACACAGCAGTATGTAAGGAGATTGTAGATAGAACAAAATGTGATAAGAGAGGTTGCCTTTCCTGGGACTGTAAACTTGTGGATTAAGTTCAGGAGGTCATAAACCAGGGTATGCAATTTAATTTTTTTTTTTTTTTAAAGGGCTAAGTTTAAAAAAATAAGAAAAAGAATCCCATAGGGGTCTTGCCTTTTTGCCTTGGGAGCAGGTGCAGATTGTAACAGATTGCCTTTTCAGGTGATTGGACATCCTGGATAGCTGTTGGTGTATGCAAATAATACAAACTCTTTGAATTTGTCCTCTTAAAGGCACAGGGGTTTTCAGGACATACTGTTGAAGGAATTTGCTTGTATCAATTGAGGCAGGGGCTTGTAGTGATAGCAGACAGAGCCAGGATCAGCACAGACTGCAGCATTAAGTTTAGGTGTGAGAGAGGAGGGAGACAGAGAATGAAGTAAATAGAGGGCCCAAATAGACAGGATCAATTTATAGCACAATCTGTCCTGCTTAGGAATCATTTATGTCACATTTTAGCCATTTTAGCAGTCAGCAAGAAGGATTGCAAGTGACCAATGGGGCAAGCACAATTGGATACACCTGCCTTAACAGAGGTTAAGTTATTCTCATAGTAGCCCTTGATTTATCATCCCCAAATGTCTGCAAGAAACAGTATATATTTCTCTCTATGACACCTGAAGATATTATGGCCAGTCATAGCAGAGTTTAAAGCAGGTCTCGGGGAGAGGGGGGGGCAGTGCAGTAGACTGCAGAGAAGGGGACCCAGGCCCATATGCCACCCTAACTAGTATACTTCTTGTGGAAAGTATGAGCCCAACAAAACCCACTGTACTGCCATATAGGAGAGATCTGTAGGCATAAGGGCTATTGGGGTGGTAGACAGATGACTACAGTAGGTTTTGGGGACATTTTGGAGGCTTCGAAGCTATGAGGGTTATGGTGAGATGTGATCCTTAATGGGAAATTCAAAGCAGTGTGCTCCCTAGGGTGTTCCACTGCTCTGCTGGTATGTCCATGTGGCTAGTCCATTAAAAACTTCCAAAACAAGCCATTTGCATGTTGGAAGGGCCTTCCAACATGCAAATGGCTTGTTTTGGAAGTTTTTAATTTAAATGTTTTTATTCGATAATGGCCATAAAATTAGACATCTAGAAAAATAATAATAATAATAAGATAGACATCTTATGGGTTCAAAAATAGATATTTTCTCCACCTGATTTTTGGACTTTTTTCTCAAAACGTCCAAAGTTGGACTTAGATGTCAATGTGGCAATATCTGCTTACTTGTCAACCTTGATTTCGGTCTGCACAACTAACAGGTCTCTTAGATCTTTAGACTCTATCCAATTGCAGCTCCCTCCCCCATCTGAGGCACACTACCAAAGGACTTGATGTTCAGTCTTTTATTGTGGCACCCTATTTATAGAATAATCTCCCCTCTTATGTTCAAGGAGATGCCTCCTTGCAGAAGTTTAAATCTATCCTGAAAACCTACTATTTTGAAAAAGTTATTTGGTGATTAGTGCTGCAGACTGGGGCAGTCATTGCCTGAATAGCTGTTCTCTGTTCTTGTATGAGTGTCATTCTTCTTTTTTCTTTTAACTGATTGTGCACCACTTTGACCTTGCTGAGCAAAAGTGGTCTATAAAGAATTAATAAACATAAACATAGTGGTAGTAACACAAGGTGGGACGCAAAAATCTTTAATTCCTAAGTGCCCTTACAGCAGGGGTCTCAAAGTCCCTCCTCGAGGGCCGCAATCCAGTCGGGTTTTCAGGATTTCCCCAATGAATATGCACGAGATCTATTTGCATGCATTGCTTTCAATGCATATTTATTGGGGAAATCCTGAAAACCCGACTGGGTTGCGGCCCTCGAGGAGGGACTTTGAGATCCCTGCCTTACAGCCAGCCAAAACCTGTGGAATATTAGATTTCTATTTCAGCATAATTTTGCTAGGAACATAAACTAATTATGCTAGAGTAATGTGTTTACTTATGTTTATTAAATAATAATAATAACTTTATTCTTCTATACCGCCACAATCTTGCGACTTCTAGGCGGTTTACAATCAAGAGTGCTGGACATTCAGCGAAATACAATAAGTAGATATTAGATATCAGAGGAAATACAGAGATCAGAGACCTCAGGAGGCAATAGTATAGAAATACAATTTGCTGAGCGAAAATGTAATATGTACATTTTAGTAGGTAATGTCCGACAGGACCTGTTGGGGATAAATAGCAACGTAAAGTTACGATAAGATGAAGATAACAGATTATATTTATAACAGTGCTGTAAGTTCAGGTGGAATAGGGAGGGGGGAGGGAGAGGGAGAGCGGGTCAATTGTTTAGGTATTTCTGGAACAGGTATGTTTTTAGGCGTTTCCTGAATTCCCCGTATGTAGTGGGCGAAATAATAAGAACTGGATCTAATTGATAGAAATGAATTACCATGGAGAAATACAATTTGCTTTACAAAATGCAATCCTCATAAAGTTACTTCTAAACTAACGTTTTTAGTGCACGCTGCCGATTAGCGCACGCTAACCCCTGCACTATGCGTAAAAACTAATGCCAGCTCAATGGCGGCGTTAGCGTATAGCGCACGTGGCAATTTAGCGCGCGCTAAGCGTGCGCTAAAACCGCTAGAACAGCTTAGTACAAGGAACCCTTAAATTTGAGAAATTTTAGTATATTGAACTGGGTTAGAAATATAGATTTCTAGTCCTATCATTTTTAAAACCTTTTCAATGATTCTCATTCTGTTGTATGCGCTTCAGACATTTAGGGCTCCTTTAATCAAGCCGCGCTAGTGGTTCAATGCGCGTAACAGCACGTGTTAAACCGCCGGCCGCGCTAGCCGTTAATGCCTGCCTTGAGCAGGCGGTAGTTTTGGGGCCAGCGCAGGGGTTAGCGTGTGATTAAAAGTCACACACGCTAACCCCGCTAGCGCAGCTGGATAAAAGGAGCCCTTAATTGAGATGCTAAGGAACAGCATTACCTTTCTTATGTTGTAATAACTGCAAGCAATTACTGTGCTTTGTTACACTTCCTATCGTTAGATGTGTTGGCCTATATTTTAGAAGCTCTCTCATTTTGGACATCTGAAAATCAGCATTTAAACCTCTACGACACAATATAACAAAACAGCTTCTCTTATATACCATAACAACCTCTAAGGGTTAACAAAAAAGGAACTAGAATATATATCTAGGTGTTAAAAAACCCAAAATATAATTCAGTTAACATCTTTGAAAAACAAGATTTTCTAAAATCATTATGGGCTCATTTTACAAAGCCGCACTAAACCGCTGGCTGCGCTAGCCGCTACCGCCTCCTCTTGAGCAGGAGGTAGTTTTTCGGCCAGCACAGGGGTTAGCGCGTGATGAAAAGTCACGCGCGTTAAACCCGCTAAAGCGGCTTCATAAAAAGAGCTCTATAAGTATAGGAAGATAGAAGAATATTAGGGATTTCCCTCATTTTTTAGTTGCTTGATAAGCCAGCAATGATTCAAAAATTATCATCAAAGAAGGAAAAACAAATGAGTTATTATTTAATATTCTTTGAAGCCCGGAAGAATTGGCAAAGTGAATTGTTCAACCATGTAAGCTGGTACATATGAAAAATAAGATAGTTTGAAGAGCACTGTTGCAAGAATGTCCAAATTCCAATTTTTTAAAGCCAGGACATGAATGTCCAAAACTGAAGTGCATTCTTTTAGCAAAGGGGTGTGGTCTGGGCATGTTTTGGGCAGGACTAGGGAGAAGCTAAAATATTGACATCCAATTCCGAATATAGAATGGACCAGTATTTAGACCTAGTACCCAGCACATCCAGGTTACAGAAAAATGTTCCAGCTGTGCAATTCTCCACTACAGGGAGTAAGAGAAGTCACATCAGGTATTCTTCTGTCTCTAAAGAGATCACAATTTAAAAAAAAATAAATAAATAAGATATTGAAAAAGAGCTGCAGTTGGATTGGGACCATGGTCCTCTATACTTGTTTTCAGTTGGCTGCTCTACTCATTAAGCTACGCCGCCATATGGATGTCAATGTGGCCATCTTATATCATGACCAATCCTATGATGCTATAATGAAGTCAGTCCCTTGTTTTGTCTCTTTCATACAGTGGATGTATCAGTTTGTAAATGGATGTTCATGCTGGACATAGACAGCACTTAGACATCCATTTCTCATATATTTTAAAAGAAGATGTTATGAAATACATGAGAAATAGGCATCCATATGCAATCTAATGACTTGGATATGCTTTCTTAAAATCTTCCTCTATATTTAACATTTTGCTGGGGGGGGGGGGGGTTGTTTGAATAGTTCTAAAACTCCATAGAGAGAATACAATGATCTATGAGTTTTTCCTAGGTTGGGTTAACAAGTCAAGTATGCAATCACAGATAACTGAGTTATGTTTCTACAGAAAGGGTGGTAGATTCTGGAAGAAGTGGTAGAAACAACTACTGTGTCTGGATTCAAGAAAGCATGGGACAAGCATATGGAATCTTTTATGGAGAGGAGGAGATGTGGATGCTGCAAATGGGCAGACTGGATGGACTGGATGGACTGGATGGACCATCTGCCACCATGTTTCTTGGGATCTATCTAGATACTTGGGATCTGGATTATCCACTGTTGAAAACAGGATGTTGGGCTTGATGGACCTTCATCTGTCCCGGTATGGTAATTCTTATGTTCTTATGTTTCTATGTATATTCAAAAATCGGTGCCTATTGCATAAAAGTTTTTGTTCTAATCTCCTGACACAGAGAACATATAAGAACATAAGAATTGCCGTACTGGGACAGACCGAAGGTCCATCTAGCTCAGTATCTAGTTTCCAACAGTGACCAACTCAGGTCCCAAGTATCTAGCTAGTTCCCAAATAGTAAAACAGATTTTATACTGCTTATCCTAGTTTGTTCAACAGCCTGCGGTGTGGGACGCTATCAAAAGCTTTGCTGAAGTCCAAATATATCACGTCAAGGGACTCACTGGCATCCAGATGACTGGGCACCCAATCAAAGAAGTCAATCAGATTAGATTGGCAGGACCTTCCCCTGGTAAATCCGTGTTGATGTGGATCACGTAAATTTTCTTCGTCTAGAATTTTGTCAAGTTCCTGTTTGATCAGTGTTTCCATGAGTTTGCACACTATGGATGTAAGACTCACCGGTCTGTAATTTCCTGTCTCTGTTCTGCAGCCCTTTTTGTGGAGTGGAATTACGTTAGCTGTTTTCCAGTCTAGGGGTACTTTTCCCGTGCGCATGGAAAGATTGAAGAGTACGGATAGTGGTTCAGCCAGAACTTCACTCAGCTCTCTGAGTACCCTGGGGTGTAGATTGTCTGGCCCCATGGCTTTGTCTACTTTGAGTCTTGAAAGTTCGTGGTAGACGCTACTAGGTGTAAACTCGTAATCACGAAACAGGTCATTTTGGCTGTCTCTTATTTGTAGTTGTGGACCATCTCCCGGTGCTTCACAGGTGAATACTGAGCAGAAGTATTTGTTTAGCAGTTCTGCCTTGGTAGTATCAGATTCTGCGTAGTTTCCATCTGATTGCCTAAGGCGTTCTATTCCATTTTTGTTTCTCTTCCTGTCGCTAATGTACCTAAAGAAGGATTTGTCCCCTTTTTTAATGTTCCGTGCTAGATCTTCCTCTGTTTGAAGTCCCACACCGCAGGCTGTTGAACAAACTAAAATCGATGGGATTAGGGGATACATTCACTACATGGGTAAGGGATTGGCTAGATGGTAGGCTTCAAAGGGTGATGGTAAACGGTACCCCCTCGAAAACGTCAGCAGTGATGAGTGGAGTACCTCAAGGCTCCGTCTTAGGGCCGATTCTATTCAATTTATTCATAGGAGATTTGACCCAAGGACTTAGAGAAAAAGTATCACTGTTTGCCGACGATGCCAAACTATGCAACATAGTTGGCAAAAGCAGTGTGCCTGACTTTATGACGCAGGACCTAAGACAGCTTGAACAGTGGTCATCAACTTGGCAGCTAGGCTTCAATGCTAAAAAATGTAAAGTAATGCACCTAGGCAAAAAAAATCCACACAGAACTTACACACTAAATGGTGAAACCTTGTCCAGGACCACGGTGGAACGTGATTTAGGAGTGATCATTAGCGACGATATGAAGGCTGCCAATCAAGTAGAGAAGGCTTCGTCCAAGGCAAGACAAATGATGGGCTGTATCCGTAGGGGTTTTGTCAGCAGAAAACCTGAAGTCATAATGCCACTGTACAGATCCATGGTGAGACCTCATCTCGAGTATTGTGTTCAATTCTGGAGACCACACTACCGAAAAGATGTGTTGAGAATTGAGTCGGTTCAGCGAATGGCTACCAGGATGGTCTTGGGGCTCAGGGATCTCACGTATGAAGAAAGGTTAAAAAAACTGCGGATGTACTCGCTGGAGGAGCGAAGAGAGAGAGGGGACATGATTGAGACCTTTAAGTATATTACTGGGCGTATAGAGGTGAAAGATGATATCTTCAGTCTTACAGGGCCCTCGGTAACCAGAGGACACTCGCTGAAAATCAGGGGAGGGAAATTTCGGGGTGATGCTAGGAAGTACTTCTTCACCGAAAGGGTGGTCGATCATTGGAACGAGCTGCCTCAGCGGGTGATTGAGGCCAGCAGCGTGTTAGATTTCAAGAGAAAATGGGATATTTATGTGGGATCTCTAGGAGAGTAAGAATCAGGGAGTGGGTCATTGGTATGGGCAGACTCGATGGGCTATAGCCCTTTTCTGCCGTCAATTTCTATGTTTCTATGTTTCTATCCTAGGAATATGCAGTGGATTTCCCCAAGCCATCTCAATAATGACCTATGGACTTCTCTCTTAGGAAATTATCCAAGCTAATTGATTTCACCACATTCTCTGGCAACGAATTCCAGAGTTTAATTACATGTTGTGTGAAGAAATATTTTCTTTGGTTTGTTTTAAATCTACTACTTAGTAGCTTCAGTGCATGTCAAGTTTCAAGTTTTCAAGTTTTATTAGTGTATTTGATTAATCGCCTATTAAAATTACTAAGCGATGTACAAAATCCAATAAAGAATAATAAAAAGAGGCTAACATTTTACAAAGTATATATAATAAAGTACATATAATACAAATATGAGTCGGGAGGAAAAAAGTTAAAAGTTACATTCTTAAATTTTTCGGTAGAAAAACAAAGGAAAAAACAAAAGGTAAGGGGTGTTTAATCCATAACACTATTAAGAGCGTCTCCAGAAAGTATAAAGTTTCAAATATTAAAAGTCCTAGTAATTTTGGAAAGAGTGAACAAGCATTTCACATCTATCCTTTCCACTCTACTCTGTATTTTATAGACCTCTATCATATCATCTTGATCCATCTCTTCTCCAAGCTGAAGAGCCTTAGCTGCTTTAGCATTTCCTGATAGAGAAGTTCTCCCAAACCTTTTATCATTTTTGTCACCCTTCTCTCTACCTTTTCTAATTCTGCTATATCTTTTTTGAGATACGGTGACCAGAACTGTACACAGTATTCAGTTTTTGGCTGTAAAGTTTACTCTGGCCAAAATTTATGTTGCCAAAAAATTATATGGCCAATATGGGGTGGGGGTTTAAGAACATTTCAGGATTTGGTCTTTCACTTCTATGAAAAACAGCAAAATTAATCTCCTGTCTGCATAATTTATGTGCTCTAGTCTAGTGGCAGAAATAACAGTCCTGACTTGAAAGTATCCTTATTATTGGCCCCAAATAAATCAAAAGATTTAGTTGCAGCTGAGTAGAACCCTTTTCCCATCCCCAAATATATGTATATTACTTGTGAGCCAAGCTGCTCAACCCCAAATACTGAAAATAATCAGTAATTGTATGGCACTGTGAATATCCCCATTCCCTACATGAAAAATGTTTTGGCAAATCTACCCATCCACTCCCAAACCTCATTCCTAAAATATCCAGGCAGCTCAACAGGAGGAGTTCATCCTGTTACTTTGTTCTGTTAAGCTGAATAGTAAGTACCACTCTAAAAGCTGGAGTATTATTATTACTGTTAATTTTCTGTGTGATTAAAAATTTTAATCACAAATAATCTGCCGCTACATACTCCCACTTCTGATGCAACTTCTTGTCTGATGCAGCTGAAGGAAGGCTCATGGGACCAACGAAAGAATCCTGTTTCTACTGCAGACACTGCCTGCAGAAAGGAAAGGGAGAAAGAGAGATGCTGGACTGCAGGGGGAGGGGGAGGCTGGAGGTAGAGCTTGAGAGGCGATGCTAGACCTGGGGAACTGGGGAAGGGAAGGGAGAGAGTAGGAAAAAGCAATATCAAAATTAGGGGAGATGGAGGTTAAAGTGGCATGGATTAATACAGTTAACTCAAGATAAATTTTTTAATCATAAGATTAATTGGGATAATTAAAAATGTTTAATAATCCAACAGCCTTACTTATTGTTCCTTTATTTACTATATCTTTGCAATGATTGTTCCTAGAGAGTGATTGGGAACCACTACCACAGAAATAATGCGATTACAGTAGAATCTACTATGGTAGTGGGGACAACCAGAACCCCCCCTTCCCCCGGGAATGCTGCAGGAATGGTGGTCCGTTCCGTGGTAGCACTGGAGGAACAGGAACCATTATCATGGCATTCCCTCAGTAATGGAGAGAGTGGATTCCCTCTAAACTGTACTTCCCTGCCGCCATCCCGGCCGCTGCTACTGCTTCTCCCATTCCCGAGAAATCTCTGCCCCCTCCCAACCTGAGAGCTGCTGGTATCTCTAGCCCCTTGAGAGCTGCTGGTGCTGCTGACTCCTACCTCCACCCCGAACTGCTACTGGTGCCACTGACACATTCCCCCTCCCCACCTCAGTACTGTTGTTGCTTCTGATCCCCTCATCCCTGTGAGCTGCTAGCATCGCTGACATCCCCCCCATCCCTTGAGAGCTGGTGTTATTGGAACTCCTCTGGTAAGGGTTGGGAAATCCATAATCACAGGCAACAACTGCACTGTTCACACTGTCTTCCTCAATGAATTCATATTGCAAGAAGAGTGTATAAATGCATATTGGACTGTTTCCTCATCCTGTGTCTGTCTGCAGTTGACTGCTTATGTGAACTGTGGGGATCTCTCTCTCCCTCTCTTGCAGTATGGTTTCAGCTGGGGAAAGGGAGAGAGAGTGAACAGCACAACTGTAGTTGTGGATAATGGGGACTGCACTGCACAAAGGAACTGTAAGGTGAATGTGTGTTATGAGGATGGAGGAGCTACACAAGCTGATTGTATGCCATCATGGGGATGGGGTGGGGGGTGGGTTGAGCAAGCTAATTGTGTGCCATGGTAAAGCTGCACAATTTTATTATGTGCCAAAGAGGATGGTAGGGTAACAGAATAATGTGAATTAGTAATTCTTTGGGATACTAAAATTTGCTAATTTCATCCCAATATTGTGGAGAGAAGAGATTTGTGAGCTGCATTGTTAGGGAAGGAAGGGTGATGTTGCACTGTTTGGGAAGGGGAGAAAAGGAAGATGCTGCATTGTCGGGGAGGAGGAAGAGGAGAAATGGGCTGCATTCTTTTACATTTGGATCATGAGATTAACTGCACGATTAAAAGAATTAATTGCAAAAAATCATGATTATAAATTTTAATCAAACTACAGTCCTAGAAATTACCTATACTCAAGGAATCCACAGAGGCCAAACAGATCGGCAGCAAAGCAGCCACACCGAACAAGCAGATTCAAATCTAATATATAATAAAATAAGTCCTTTATTTCCAAAATATTAATTAAACCGACATGGACCACATTTCACCATTTCATTTACTGCATCAGGGATATTGGTACTAAAATTGACCACACCAAAAGAATTATTAAAAAATAAAATAAAACAAACATTATATAAAATATTTAGGATTTGCATAATAATTTTTATACGTGGAGGGGCATAATTTAAAGAAACGTCTAAATCCGTTTTCGCCTAAGTTGCAAGTCATCCAAAGTCAGACACAGCTTAGGACACATTTTCAAAAAATACGCCCTCAATTTTTTTTTTTTTTCCAAAAATCGTCTAACTATACGTCCAGCCATCTGATCATTCAAGCTGCTAAATCATCCATCTTTATACCACATTTTTGACCAAATATTCGTCCAAGTCAAAAACGCCTAGAATAAGCCCTGTTGGATGTGAGAGGGATCAGCAAAGTGATGGACTGGACACCCAGACATGGCACCTGAATAGTGGGGTACATTACAGGGCACTGCTGTGAACTTCACAAAAAGGGTGCCCCATAAACAACTCACTACAGCTCCCTTATAGGTCATGGTGAGCCCCCCAAAACCTACTATACCCACCTGTCTACAACCCCAATATCCCTTATGGCTGCAGGAGCCACTTATATGGCAGTATAAAAGGGTTTGGGTTTTTTTTGGAGAGTGCACATGTTTCACCAAGAATGCAATGATTACAGTGACTTATGGGCCTGGGTCCGCCTCCCCATGGGTCCCTAACCCACCCCCAAGACGACTTAAGCCGCCTTTGTGCAGCTCTACTAGGCTTTCCTATGGCAGGCTGCCAGGTGATGATGTTCTGGAGGCAGATATTTACAGTTGTGATTACGATTTTTAGGGGGGAGGGGTCGGTGATAACTAGGGTAGTGTATGGGGTCTGTACTATGTGTTTGCAGTGCTTATCTGGTCAATTTATATAGGTTTTTGTGACTTAGAACATGTTTTAAATGGCCTAAGTCACAATGTCCAAGTTCCGTCTAGGCTGTGTTGTAAAACTTTCAATTATACATTCAGTATGACTTAAGTCTAGCATGGCCCACTGAAATCCTGCCCTCGATACTCCTCCTGAAATGCCCCGTTTAGCTCTGGTCGTTCAGTGGCACTGAGAATGCCTAGGTCGTTTGTAAACATGTCCAAAACCCGTTTCGATTATCGGCACTTGGACGTCTTTTGTTTATGATCGTCCAAGTGCTGACTTAGGCCGTGTTTTGGACATTTTTCTCTTTCGATTATGAGCCCCATAGTATACAAAGATATATGAATCCCTTAGCATGTAACTTACAGATAGATACGTGCATTCAAACCATAGAGATAAAGCACATTTACCCTCCCCCCTCCCTTTACAAACCCATAGCGCGGTTTTTAGTGCCGGCCGCTGCAGTAACAGCTCTGACACTCATAGGAATTCTATGAGCGTCGAAGCTGCCACTATAAATCGTGCTATGGTTTTGTAAAAGAGGGTGGGGGTTGGGTCAGAAACATAAAATCAATAAGTAGGTGCAGTGTAGAACATATACAGTACAATAAAAGAACTCATAACTAAATAGTTATATAGTATCATTAAAATGCATTTTGAACAGATTGCTTTGTTTGGGTCTAGGATCAATGATCAATTTCTATTAAAGTGCATGTGCTGTATGAATCTTAAATAAAAATCTGCATAGGTGCCTATGCGAGTTATAACATTACCCCCACCCCCCTTTTATGAAGTCATATTAGGGTCTTTTTTTGTCACAGGCCGTGGCAGCAAAAGCTCTGACGCTCATAGGAATTCTATGTAAATGGAAAAATATAAGCAAATTCAAGTCCACATCAAGGGACAGAGAAAAGAAAAATTCCAAGAAAATAAAACTAATCAAGCAATTCAGTAAATAATATATTACTATATTCCCAAATCTTGTACCTAATATCTTGTCCTAATTAACTCCCCATTCAAAAAATTATTGGAGGGGAATAGACTATCAAGTGTCACCTCACCTCTCTCTCCAGCAAAAGTTGTTCCAGTTGGATTGGATCCAAGAAAATATATTTTTTAATCAGGAAAATTAATCAACACATTTACAGGGGAACTTCACAAAAAAGTAGCCCCTAATGAGAGATGCTTAAAGAAGCCAATGGAATGATACTGAGTGATCCAGAAAGCATTAAAAAATATGGCAAGTATATACGGAAAATTTATCCAAACAAGACAATGAGAATAACATTGGGGAAATTGAACTAGAAACTGAAGCCGAAGAAGAACCAGATATTTTAAAAGAAGTCATAGCAGCAATTAAAGCTTTATCGAAAAACAAATCACCTGGTATTGGCGGTATTCCAAATGAATTAATAAAAGGTTCAAAAAGTGCTATCATGGCCCTCACTTGACTGTGCCAACAGATTTGGAAGGAACAAACATGGACAACCGATTGGAGAGGAGCACTGTTCATACCTATACCAAAGAAAGGTGATGCCAAGGACTGTAACAACTACAGAACATTTGCATTAATTCCACATGCCAGCAAAACATTGCTGAAATAATACAATGAAGGCTCCAATCATAAGTTGAGCAAGAACTACCTGAAGTCCAGGCTGGTTTCAGAAAAGGTTCAAGATTTATTTCAGTTCCTCCGTAAAATAATCCTTGTAAACCAAAGCAAAGAATTCATTCAGTCTCTCAGCTATGGCCTTGTCTTCCCTCAGTGCCCCTTTTCTTCCCATGTGAGGAGAGCAGCATGTCTAAAATTGAGACTTGTTTGCTTATTCATATTCCGCCTTTAACAAGGAGCACAAAACATACACAATAAAAATACATACAAGCATCTAAAAAAATGTAAAAGGTTTCACAATACATTTAAAAGACAAATGAAGTCATTTTTAGATTTGCAAGCACTGAAGATGGTTATAATTGCCTTTCTAATGAGTGTGCTAAACTATTCTAACACTTTATATTTGGAATTATATGTGAACTTTCTTTTTTCTTTTTAATTGTTTATTTATTTTCACATCGAACAAAAAACTTTGACAAAGGAAATACAATATACATAATGATAAAGTATTATTTATTTATTTAAAAAATTTCTATACCGTTTATAACTAAATGGTTCACAGAATTACACACATAATTTAAAAACAAAATCATCATGACATACAAATAATCCTAAAAAAATCATGTTAAAACATTATTAAAAACTAAAACCATAGTATGAATGATCGTGAACAGTTCATCAGTTTTGGCAAAAAAGGCAATTATTAACTAGAAGAAAGCATCTACAAATAGCTGTGTCTTGAGTAATTTCCTGAACATGCCCTTTACAGGGCAGTTTCGTATTTGGCCCACAAGGGAGTTCCGTTTTTTAATTCCTGCACAGCAAAAAGTCATTTTGCCAGTCTCAACAAGCCTTGGGTTTACATTCGTCTTCAGTAAGGCTAAATTTTCAGAATGTAATGATCTGTTTGGAGTGTAGCTGGACATATTAGTTTTAAACAATTTTGGGATGTTTCCATACAATTATTGATAGAAGATCATTACTGTTTTATATTGTATTCTGAAGGTGACTGGAAGCCAATGCAGTTTCTGTAGATATGGCAAAATATGGTCAAATTTGGACAGTCCCATAATCAATCTTGCTGCTGCATTTTGTACAACTTGCAATGCCCTGCTCCTTGTTTTTGTTATTCCAAGATACAAGACATTTCAATAATCAAGACTCGACAAGACCATAGCCTGAACAACAATACGAAAATCAAATGGCGCAAGCATAGTCCACAAATAAGGGGGAAAGAAACCATACCCAATCAAGGCAAGTTGAATTAAGAAATATACAATAGGAAATTACAAAGTTCTATTGGATTAATTAATTAAGCCTGGATAGCGGATGTCACGGTTGGGTCTGGGGCTCTTAAGGCAGCCTTGCCTTCCAAGAAATATTGCAATTGATCTATTTGCCTGATAAATAATGCAACATTTACAAGGAAAACAAAGTTGGAAGGTAGCTCCCAAACTTAAAACTGACTGATGATAAGCCAAGAATTTTTTTTCGTGTGGACTGCAACCACTTTGAGACATCAGGAAAAAGATGGTATCTTGTGACCATAAAATTCGACATTCTCAGTTCTGTAGAATAGACGAAGAACTGCATCTTTGTTTTGCATAAAGACAAAAGTCACTAATAAAGTAGCCCTTGCTGAGATTTCAATTTGTGAAGATTCTAACACTCTGGTGAGATCTAAGTCTTCAGCTTGTAATGTTGCTTTATTCTTTTCTTCTTTTAGTCGATTTAGGTAATATAATTTCTGTAATGGAGGTGTATTAGGCTCAGGATATTTTAGGACTGATGTCATAAAAGAGTGAAATAGTTCTTTAGGAGATTGAAATCTGGAAACTGGAAAATTAAGTAATCACAAATTCAAATTTCTATTAATATTTTCCAAATTTTCAATTTTCCTTATTAGTAAGTTTTGTTCTTTAATTGAAGATTAGAGGAAACTTTTATATCTGAGACCAATTTTTCTACTTGGTCTATTCTACCAGCCTCGTGTTGAATCTTTTCTTTACAAGTCTTAAGCTTTAATGCTGTATTTTGTGTTGAGACAATGAAGTGGGTGCATACCTGGTGAAGGCTTTCCATAGCTCCCCATAACACCCCAATGTCCACTACCCGCCGGTTTAATCAAAGGTCTCAGAGGGGAAATAGGAGGCACTAAACCCATCTGAATTTGCACTGAAGATCCTTGAATTTCGATTTCCTCACTCATCACTCCCTGAAAGCCACCTCCTCCTGTTGCCTCCTGCTGGTAGTTTGGCAGAGATCGAATCACCTCCGGGGTCAGGGGGGAAGCCAGCAGCTCCAACAGAGAAAAGAGTTCCGACGCTTCCTGTTGGGCTGTTGGTGTCCCCGACATCATCCCGGGACGGGGAGGGTGCCAGGCCCGATCGGGCTCAGTGATAGATCACTGTCTAAGTCTGGGGTCAACCTACCCGCTCGGATAACAAACGTTGTAATTGCTGTCTGGTACGTCACTAAAGATACAGAGGAGGCAGGAAGATCACACCTCTGTTTTCCCCTGCATTTGGGCATTTCACAAAGAAATCCACTGCTGATAGCAGGTATGTCAAGTTTTAGCTGGAAAAAGTAAAAATGCCGATATTGCAGGAGCCTCTTTCAGTGCGTCCTACTCTGTCGCCATCTTGGTTTCTTGTCAACCATGAACTTTCTTTTTAAAAAAAATCTTAGCTGGAATATTGTTGGAAGGAAGTAAATGGGAAAGTGTGTGTTCTTTCTTTAAGAAACTTCATTGATTACCAATTAGAGAACAATGTCTGGTCAAGTTAATGATTTTGATATTTAAATATTCATACAAAACAACATTATATACCTGTGTATGCCTTCACTTTTTCTTCTGGTAATTCATTACAGATTCTCTCCTTACTCGTAGTCTATTGCCCATGAATTAGATGGAGAAAAATGGCTTTTAAATTACTGGTCTGGAGAGTTGGAATAACTTACGGTACCTAGAAAATTGTAAGAAATGGATATTTTGTTGTTCTTTAGGAAGGGATTGAATGTTTTTCCCTCATTATTAAACATTTATTAGACTGGTATGTTTAGTGCTCATTGTACTGCCTATTTGCTGTACTCTTGCTTGCTCTTTTTCTTATTTTCTTGATTTATTTTATTTTGTTGCTGTTATAAACCTTTTTGAATGAATCTAGTTCACTAACCCCTCCCCCCTTTACAGAACCGTAGTGCTGTCTTTAGTGCCAGCCACAGTGGTAACAGCTCCAGCGTTCATAGGAATTCTATGAGTGTCAAAGCTGTTACTGCCAAGGCCAGCACTAAAAACCGTGCTACATTTTTGTAAAAAAAACTGGGGGGGAGGGGGTGGATCAATGATATAAAAATGAATGATTTTGATGATGATGATTCTTCTTTCCCCTAATTCCTGATCCTCCCTTTTGTCCAATATATAAAAATTGTCTCTCTACCATTGCTCTTCTCACCACTACTTGCCATTTGCAGGATGACTACAGGGTCTGTAGGAGATGTCTGCCTTCCCTTTTACTGGTGGAGAACTATAGAATTCAAGAGGGATAACAGGAGAGACAGGAGCTTCCAGAAACCATAATATGGATGTTAGATCATCATAGACCCTCCTTTTTTAATTTCAGGATGATTATGAAGGTGGAGATCTTATTTTGGAATGTTGGGGGTTGGTGGGAAGGATCAGAGGAGTAAGAAATTTACTGTTTTGAAGTCAAAGGTAGAAAGGAATGATTCGATTATATGGACTCGTTATTTCAGGGGTCAAATTTGGCAGCAGAGAATCCTGAGAACAATGTTTTGAGGTTGTATGTGTGGATCCTTTTAAAATGGAGGTCCCAAGAACAGAACTACTCCTTTGTGTTGAATGTGAATCAGTTATCATTCTTAGTTCTCCTTCTGTGTTTTTAATTCTTCGTGATTTACCTCTTCTCCAGCCAAGCCTATCTCCCTCCGGTTCTTGCTCTCCTCACTTCTAAGCTCTCCTTTCTCTTTCTTCAGGTTCCTCTCCTTCCTTTTTTTCTTCCCTCCTTCATATTCCTCTTCTTATACTTTTATTCTCAGGTTGCCTTTACACTCCCCCTCCCCTAACCCCACAGATTCATCTCTTTTCTCCTCTGTCCCCTCAGCTCTCACAATGAGAGCACTGGCAGGAGACCAACGGCATGGATACATGCTCATCACATGCTCTTAATCTCCACAGCTACTTCTTCAGCTCTCTAAGACCATAGCATAAGAACATAAGTGTTGCTATACTAGGAAAGACCAAGGGCTCTGTTTACTACAATGGCCAATACACATCACAAGTACCTGGAAAGATCCTAAGGGTAAACCAGATTTTATGCTGCTTATCCTAGAAATAAGCAGTATATTTTCCCAGACCCATCTTAGTAATGGCTTATGGACTTTTAGGAAACTCTCTTTCCAAATCTCTTTTAAACCATTTTTAAAAAACCCTGTTTCTTGATTTATTTTGCAAATAGCACATCTGTTCTATGCAATTGCTATTGGTCTAACTGCTTTTGGAAAGGGAAGAAGAATATTTGGTGTCAAGATAGACTCCATTTGGGTACAACAATACTTTCTCTTCTTCTTCATGGCAGAAAAAGTGCTAGCTTAAAGTGTGAGCCCCATTAAAAATACTGATTTTGTAAATAAAGTTATTTTTTTTCCAACTAGCAGCTTATTCAAATAGACCGGGAAATAGACATAAATACAACCCATGCTATCAAGTAAGACAGATTTAAAAAATAACAGCAAAAAGCATTAACATTTTTGTTCTTTAAAATGAAAAAAAATCTAATACACTGAAACACTGGGTTATACTAAAGTGTGAAAAAGCTTCTTATCGTGGGCCAGCAAGGTAAATACTCCAATGTTCATAGGAATTGAATGAGTGTTGGAGCATTTACCTTGCTGGCCCATGGTAAGAAGCTCTTCTGCAGTTTAGTAAAAGGAGCCATTTGTTATCAAGGTCCAAGATGCTATTATAGAGACTCTGTACATTCAGAAAGATGGGAAGCTGTGTTGTGATTATATTTAAAAATATAAAAGACTCTGTTCTGCTTTTCCAGTTGGTATATCTGCTTGTTATAAATATAAATATAAAAGATACATATTAAGACTAACTACTACTACTTCTATCCATTCAGTCATGTCTGACCTTTGGATATTCTAGGCCAGTCCTCACCATGCTACCCTGTTTACCATGACTTCTTTCAACTGCTTGATGTTCATCTCGTGTCATTCTTGATGGTATCCAGTCAACGGGCCTTTGGTCTCCCCTGCTTCCTATTACCAGTGACCATTCCGTGTAGCACTTCCTTTTCTAGTGAATTCATCCTCATCACATGTCCAAAATAGGTCAGTTTCTGTCTGGTAATCTTGCCTTCCAGGGCCAACTCTGAGTCTATATGATCAAGAACATCTTTGTTGGTGATCCTAGCTGTCCATGGGATTCGTAGAAGTCTTCTCCAGTATCACAGCTTGAAGGCGTCAATTTTTCCTCTATCTGCTTTCGCGAGTGTTCATGTCTTGCAGCCATATGTCGCAATTGGGAACGTAATGACAGTGATCAGTTTTTGTTTGATGATGACTTCCATATTTGGTCCATGCTCACCATGGCTACACGCTCCAGTGCTAATCAATGCTTGATCTCTGCTTTCTCTAAAATCACAACCTCATATCACAAGTGGCAGTGTTATTCCTTACAACAAAAATCTGCAGTCATTGTTTGTTAATGCAATGCAACAGGGAACCATAAAGGAACTTGATCTTTTCAAGGCATAAATTAAAGCAGCAAGCTCTAATAACACTGTACTTGTTACAGAGTTCAGAAGTACAGCTGGGTTCTAGCTAGACCACAGCAATTAATCCACTCTAATACTGCATCTCTTCCACCTCACTGCAGAGGCGCCCAGGCCACTCAGCATTATGGTGCCTTAGGTATGTCTGAGTAACTAGGCAACAGACAGCAACAATGTTCTGGTGGCTAAAGTCGGCTATTTATTTCACATCAGGAGAATATTCCCACAAATAATTAAAACTAAAGCTTAAAGATCAGACAGCCCTTGCTCAGTACAGGAGGCTAAATAAACCTTTTAATCTGTCCCTTAAGGTGCCACTTCATTGAAGGTAGTTACAGAGCATATGCTTAACAGTAGCAGTCCTGTGCCTGATTATGTGATATCCCAAGAAGAAGCTGTTTTCAGTCCATTTATAATAAGTTAGTCTGTAAATTGAAATTTTTCATGTATGTTGCTGAACGCTTGTCTTTCCCCCCCTTTTATCAAGCTAGAGGTTTTCCCTCTTTTATCAACCTAGAGGATTTTAGCGCAGGCAGGCAAAGTAAGTGCCACGCCAGCTCATGCTGAAAACCTCTAGGCAAGTCACTTAATCCACTCATTGCCCCAGGTACAGTAGATAGATTTTGAGCCCACTGGGACAGAAAGAGAAAAATGCTTGAGCACCTGAATAAATTCATGTAAACCGTTCTGAGCTCCCTTGGGAGAACGGTATCTAAAATTAAATAAATAAATATGCAACTTGATAAAAGGGGCCCTTTGTTTCTGAATTCTACTCCGTGCCATTTACTCAAAACATTGTGAAAATGCAGCCCTCCAGTTATAAAGGCGCTATTTAACTGGCCCAGAATGGCTCCTGGCCAGTTAAATAGCTCTTAGCCAACTAAGCACTAAGGGCCAGATTCTGTAAAGGACATCTAAAAACTAGGCGTTTAGACATCCAGCAGCAGAATGCTGAGCTCAATTCTATAATGCATAGAGACACTACAGAGAATCGCGCTCAGCAGCACTGAGCAAATCTAAGCACGTCTATATTGTTAGATGTCTTTTGTAGAATCACCTTTTAGGCGATGCATAGACATCCTAGTAACGTCTATAATGTTATTATGTTAGCGTCATGATGGCATTAGAATGGCAATTTTATGCGGTAAGATGCCAACACCAGTATTATATTTATGTATCTCCCACTTATATCCTATGTGGTATTTAAATTTGGCTCCTATATCATATTTCTCTGCTGGTTGTGCAGGGTCACAAGGAGCAGTGGGGAATTTGAACCAACAACACCAGGGTGCTAGGGCTGAAGCTCTAACCACTGCACCAAACATACTCAGATAGTAAACTGCATGTCAATTCCAAAGCCAAACTTATATCCGCTTGATTTACAAGTAGTCATTTCTCTAGAATAAATATAAAATATGTACCTTCAACACTTGTCCAATTCCTCTTTTGGTCTATATGTTCCTCAATCAAAGCCAATCAAAGCACATGAAAAAAAAAAATATATATATATATATATATTTATTGCATACTAAATCCTCTATTTTTTTGATGTGAAGAGGACTCCTTGGAAAAAGCAGGTCTACTTTTGAGTGTGAGTTGGGTACTAGATAGGCTTGAGTTAGGTGGACGCAACTTAGGCATCACCTAGGTGTGCTGGTGGCATGCACATACAAGTAAACGGGGCTTCTATTGGGGGGGGGGGTTATAGAGGACTCCAATTTGATATTAAGGTCAAAAGATGTTTAATAATGCATAACTTAAGCAAAGTACACAACAAGGGAGTCGTGAGAACAGGATGTCAAGAGATCAGCCAAGAATGTATAGTTCAAAAAATCACTTTATTGATGGGTATGCCACAATGGCTCAAAAGACTCAACATTGGCAGTGTTTCAGCATCTGTGCCTTTATCAAGAGTCTGACTCAAATGAGGCACAGTGCACTTGAGTAGACGTGCTGTAAAGGTGTCTGGTGTTCTTTAGTTTCACTTCAGACACTAGTGATTTTTTTTTTCTTTCATGAACACCTTTAGAGCATGTCTACTCAAGTGCACATATGCACTGTGCTTCATTCGAGCTAGACTCTTGATAAAGGCACAGATACCAAAACACTGCCAGTGTCGAGTCTTTTGAGCCATTGTGGCATACCCATCAATAAAGTTATTTTTTTTAACTACACATCCTTGGCTGATCTCTTGACATTCTGTTCTCATGACTCCCTTGTTGTGTACTTTTGTCCCATCGTTGAGGCCTGTCCTTGGCTTCCGATTTAGTTACTTAAGAAAAGCAAATGAAATATATATATTGCATGCTATTTGGGGGGTAAAGAGGACTCCTATTTGATAATAATAGAAAAAGATATGTAATAATGCATTACTCAAGCAAAGCACATGAAATATATATATATGCATTTCATGCTATACCTCATTTCCAAAAAGTTAAGAAAAGAAAAAGAGATATACTACTCACAGTGGCTATGCTTCAGAGCAAGTGGACATGTTTGATGCACAATCTTGACATCACTGTGACATCATCAGTATACACCTAGATGGCAGAATGTCACAAAAAAAAAATATATATAGGAATTTGTACTGTGGCACCTGCCCCTATTTCAGCTTCCTGTGGGTTTAAACCCATGACCTGTGGAACATGAAAACAGTGTCTTTAACCACTGAGCCATAGGTGCTTCCTTTTGTGCAGGAACTCCTGCCATGTGGGATGATACCTTAGGAGATCATAGGCATTTCAGGGTAAAAATAAACTAATGTAAATGGCAAAGTCCACACTCCATACTCTCTTATAAGAAGAGCACATAAGAAACTCTGAAGGTTGTGGCAAGGGGGAAATATGGATTTGAACTCATGACCTTTGGAAGATAGACGCAGTGCCTTTAACCACTGAGCTACAGGATCTTTTGTTTAGGAAGGGGTTCCTATTATTTTGTAGTGACATTCTGCCATCTAGGTGCATATTGATAAAATCACAATGATGTCAAGATTGTGCATCAGGCACATCCACTTGCTCTGAACTACAATCATTTTGTGAGTAGTGTATTTCTTATGTTCTTACCCTTTTGGAAATGAGATTTAGTATGCAATATATATACATTTTTTATGTGCTTTGCTTGAATAATGCATTATTAAATATCTTTTTCTATTATTATCAAAGAGGAGTCCTCTTTAGCCCTCAAAATAGAAGGTTTAGTAAGCAATATATATTTTTTTCAGGTGCCTTGTTTAAGGGCTCCTTTTACAAAGCTGCGTTAGCGGCTTTATCGCACCACGATGTTTTATCACAGCTAACCCCCATGCTAGCCGAAAAACTACCACCTGCTCAAGAGGAGGCAGTAGTGGCTAGGGCGGCTGGTGGTTTAGCACATGCTATTATGCATGTTAAACCGCTAACGCGGCTTTGTAAAAGGAGCTCTAAGTGAAGCACTATTAAACATCTTTTTACCTTAATATCAACCTGGAGTCCTCTATATCCCCCAAATAAAAGCCCCATTCACCTATAAGCGGATACCTATGGCACGCCTAAGTGACACTTAAGTCGCATCTACCTGTCGCATTTACCTAGCGCCCAGTTCATGCTCTAAAGTAGACCTGATTTTGCAATGCTACATTTTAGGCGTTAGACGTGTTTGGGTGCTGAGCAGTATGCAATTCTCTAAATGGATGTCCAAATCAAAGCCAATCCCATGCTACGCCCACGCCTATTGTTTGGGTGCAGCTTTTCCCAATGGGTGTCCACAAAATTGTGGACGTCTATTTGTAGAATCGCGTCCAGTGTTTGGACATCTAACTTCCAATTATTACTTGTTAAAACCGTTAATTGGGATTAATATCAGCTTTATTTGGACGACTAAGTCAATGGACATCTAAAGTTAGACGTCTTTTACAAAATCTGGCCCTAAATATTTAGTGTGAGTGGCCGCTGAATATTAGTGTATATTGGCTAGATCAGTCACTGGCTATGTTGCATGACAAAGCAAGTTAACGTCAATATTCATTGGCTGACTGGATAAGCTGAGGGGCCAGATAGACCCAAATAAATAATGGCCCAAATTCTCTAAACGGTGCCTGTTTTTTTAGGCGCCCAAGCATAGTAAAAAGAAAAATGCTATTTTACAACCACATTCAAAGTGTTATACATACAGGTACCTCATGCATTTTCTCTATCTATCCCGGTGGGCTCACAATCTATCTAATGTACCTGGAGCAGTAGAGGATTAAGTGACTTGCCCAGGGTCATAGGGAGCAGCACAAGGTGCTGAGGTTGTAGCTCTAACCACTATGCCACGCTCTCCTCCAGAAATGTTGGCTACCTCACTGCACAGACTGTTGTTAAGATGGCAGTAAATGAAATGCTTCTATACTTGTCCTTTAATGTTTCTCAGTAGTCATTGATCCGATCAGACACCAACTATTGTTGGTGAAATTAACAGAAACTGGGTTACATGGCACCATACTGTCTGTTAGCTTTCCTTCTCAAAAGGTCATACATAATAGGTAGATTTAGGAGACTGTGCTGCAATGCTAAGTACCTCAGGAGTCTTCATTGTCCCCTCTGGGAGATACTTGTTTAATATTTGTTCAGGCTCCTGGCACAGATAATTTGACTTCGGTTTTTATTTATAAGACTCATGCATACAATTGTATTTTACGCTTATGAACAGACAGAGACCACACAATTGCCAGTATTAATATTCTCTTTCGGTGGTCTGGGGTTGTACCAGAAATAAGAGGTTTAAATCTTGAAAAGTCAGAGATCTTACTATCTGATAAATCCATATCTCAGTAAACCTTTGTTTATGGTGAATAACATGAAGAAAGACCTGGCGAAGCTTGAAGAATGGTCTGACATTTGGCAGCTAACATTTAATGCTAAGAAATGCAAGGTCATGCATTTGGGCTGCAAAAACCCGAGGGAATGGTACAGTTTAGGGGGTGAAGAACTTATGTGCACAACAGAAGAGCGGGACTTGGGTGTGATGATCTTAAGTTGGCCAAACAGGTTGAAAAGGTGACGGCAAAAGCTGGGTTGCATAGGGAAAAAGTAGGAAAAAGGAGGTATGGATGCCCCTTTATAAGACTTTGATACCACCTCATTTAGAATATTGTGCACAATTCTGGAGTCCACACCTTCAAAAAGATCTAAAAAGTATGGAGTCGGTCCAGAGGAAGGCTACTAAAATGGTGTGTGGTCTTCAAGCTAAGGCATATGGGGACTTAAAGATCTTAATCTGTATACTTTGGAGGAAAGGTAGGAAAAAAAGAGATATGATAGAGACATTTAAATACAATCAGCAAAAAATTGTTATTAGCCTAGTGGTGGAGATACCCCATGAAAGTGCATTTATAATAGGTGGAGCTCGTCATGGGGATGTGAAAAGATTGTTATACTAAAGTGAACAGCGGTCTATTTTCTTTTTGAAAACTATCTGGCCTTAAGGACTTAATCAGAAAGTAGAATGGTGTGCCTTCTACTGATGGTGAGATCGTTTGTTCCAGTAAATAAAGTTTTTTGACATTGACCCCTATGAACTCGGAAGTATAAATCCTAGTGCCATTCTGAGCCGTGTGTGGATGGAGCAGGAGAGAAGGTGATTGCCCTGATGCAGCCGTTGTTCGGCGAAACAAGAGCCTTGTTGGTGACATCCAGTTCCTTGTCTTTTGTCAGCGTGAGAAGTGCTATAGCAGGAAGATCTACTCGCTGCTGTTGTTGCCATCGGCAGAAGATAAGTAACTGTTTTGTTCTTTTTCTGGCTCCCCGTGCACAGTGGTCCCGTTTTGAAAAGTTACATTTTGAAATGTGTGGAGTTTTTTTGCCTATGATACAGAGCAGGACTGGCTTAAGAACTCATTGGGTTGCCGTCCATATATTGTTGATAAGTTGAGGCTTTTTCTCCACCTATTATAAATGCACTTTCATGGGGTATCTCCACCACTAGGCTAATAACAATTTTTTGCTGATTGTATTTTTATTTTGTTATTGCAACTTGGATTATTGAGAGACATTTAAATACCTATATAATGTAAATGTGCATGAATCTAGTCTCATTTGAAAGCAAACTCTCCAATGATAGGGCATAGGATGAAGTTATGAGGCGATAGGTTCCGGAGTAATCTGAGGAAATGTTTTTTTACAGAAAGATGTGTGGAACAGTCCCCCGGAAGAGGTAGTGGAGACAGAGACTGTGTCTGAATTCAAGAGGGCCTGGGATAGGCACATGGGATCTCTTGGAGAGAGAAAGAGATAATGGTTACTGCGGATGGGCAGACTAGATGGGCCATTTGGCCTTTATCTGTCATCATGTTTCTATATGAACGGAACTCTGTTGTTCTGTAAATTGAAGTTTAGAATTATTTGGGGAATTATTTGGAACCAAGTTATAATGTTAGATCCAACAATGCAAAAATATTCTTGGGTGTCTTTTCATCATTGGCATCTAGTCAGGATGCTTAGGGGGAGAAGTTATCAATGTGGACTACCATTAAGATGTGTTATTTTACTGTTAACCTCAGTTATTAGTAACTATCTCCCTTTTTTTACTGTCATGGTAGAGGTTTCTACTGTGGCCCTGGGTGCTAAATGCTCCAACGCTCCATACACTAGATAGAGTTTGAGCCCACCGAGACAGATAGGGAAACATGATAAAGTACCAAAATGTAAACCACTTAGGACAAGGCTGCCCAAGTCTGGTCTTCGAGATCTACTGGCAGGCCAGGTTTTCAGGATATCCACAATGAACATGCATGAGACAGATCTGCATACCAAGAAGCCCCATATTTTATAAAGTATGCACATACACAGCAACTCCACACCTTCTCTGCTCAAATTATGCCCCTATGAAAAAATTGTTGGTGGTATTTTTGGACAAGTGCCCACTGCAGGTGAACTCTGTGGTCCAGGAAGCATTTTTCTTGATGCGGAAGCTTTGTTGATTGCAGGGCTATTTTGCTGTTAATTCAAGTTTTAATTCTGAGCATGCTAGACTATTGTAATATCAACTATCTGGGTTGTCCATAGCATCTTTTTTGATGACTGCAGATAGTCCAGAATACAGCACTTCATCTTATTTTTTCTTTGAAAAAATGTGATCATATTTCTGTGCATGTTAAACTTCACTGGCTTCCAGTGCAGGCCAGAGTTTACCCGTTTACTTTATAAATTGTTGCATGGACTGGCTCTGTCTTAGTGAGTTTTAATTTTGCCCCCATTGGGTGTGTAACAGTCATCACCATTATTGTTCAATATATATCTTGCACCACTTTTAACGCTAGCCCAATCAATCGGATTCACAATGTATTTCTATGCAGATGACATACAAATCTTATATACTTTGGATATCGCTTCAAGTACTGAAATTGCATGTATAAATACAAATCCCATTCATATCGCAAACTGGTTAACAAACAACAAACTCAAACTCAATCCAGATAAATCAACAGCTATAGTTTTTACACCACACAATCAAAATACTCTATCTCTGAATATTCAATTAAATAATCTCTCAATCCCTTCAGTTACCATGATTAAAATCTTTGGGGTAATACTTGACTCAAACTTAGCATATCAATCACAGATCTCAAATGTGGTAAAACAATGTTTTTTCAAATTAAGGTTAATTCGAACTGTTCAATCATTATTGTTCCCTGAGGCTCTGAATATATTAGTTTATTTGCTAGTAATCCAGCAGCTGGATTATTGCAACTCTCTTTATGCTGGATTATGTTAAAAAAAAAATACATTAAAAGACTCCAAAACATACAAAATAAAGTGATCCAATTAATTTTCAACATTCATAAATTTGATCATATTACTTCTTCTTTGAAAAATGCCCATTGGCTTCCAATCTCTCACAGAATCCGCAATAATAAAACCCTTAGCGCGCATGTGCAGTTGAAACTTTGTGCGGCCGTGATCCCTGATCCGTGGCTCCATGTCACTGCATGCGCAGTAGGAGCCTTCGGCGGTTTGCGACACATGCGGTGATTTCCCCAGCAATGTTCCTGCCCTGATCTCCAACACCAGCTGACTTCTGACGACGTCTCTCCTTCTCACTCCCGGACCAGCAGCGGCAGCAACTGCAGGGCATTTGCTAGGCCAGCTTACTTCGATAATGCGAAGTGGGTCGGCCTAGCAAAAGCCCTGAGGCTGCCCGGTCTAGCGGATGCTGGACAGTGAGCAGGTAAAGGAGAAGGGGTACTACTGGACGGGGGGAGGTAAAACAAACGGAGAAGGGCTACTGCTGGACAGGAGAAGCAGGGAAGGGTTGCTGATGGACATGGGGGAGGTAAAAGTAAGGGAGAAGGGAAAATAGACAGGGGACAGAGAGAAAGAAAGAAAAAAAAGACAGGCAGACAGAGAGAGAGAAAGAAAATAAATGCCTAAGTTTACACATCTATTCTAGCACCCTTTAATGTAACGGGCTAAAAAACTAGTTACTTATAAAATACTTCTAACCTTTAAAGTATTAATGACAGGTGAACCACCATATCTTGCTCAGTCATTGATTTCGTACATTCCTTCTAGATCTAATAATTATTATAATAATTATAATTCCATCGCATCGAGAAATTGTCCATGAACACACTAGGATAACAATTTTCTCAGTCAAAGTCCCCCAAGTCTGGAACTCTTTTCCTGAGAACCTTCGAATGATAAATACATTGGATAAATTTAAAGTATAATTAAAAACACTCCTTTTTACTGATACCTATTGTGATAGATAGTTGGCTAGTTCCTGGGAGTATTCTGCAAAACAGGGAAAGTTTAACCCTAACTGTGTTCCCCCCAATCCACTTCTTTTCTATCATAATTGTATTTCGACAACCTACCTTATACATTGTTGTAATGTAACTTGTAAGTAATGGAACCCATTTTAGATTGTAAGCTGCCCAGACAGTTATAACCCTTGGAGCAGGATGAAAATATATTAATAAACTTGAAAACAAGAACAAGCTTTTTTGTTTTTTCCTCAATCAGAGGTAGGCCCAAGTGACTCCCCTGAAAAATGCCTCTGTCATAAAGGCAGAGGTGTGGTATTTTTCAAGGGGTCGCTAAGACTAAGCTTAAAGTGATTAGAAGAGAAATAATGGGAGATGTAGGAGGTCTCTTTTCTCACAGTGAGAGGGAGATTAAATATGTGGAGTAGGAGAAACTCAAGGCTTTTGGTGATCCCTTTCCTAGCATGAAGGCCTCTGTACAGAGGTAGATGCCCATGGTTTCTGAGAGGTGGGAGGGAAAGAGAGAGAGAGAAAGTTGATATTGACTAATGGATAAGTGAGATAGAAATTCAAGGGCTTGGCTATCCTATTTCTCCCACCATGGACTGAGGGAGACCCCTTTTTGTTTCCAGGGGGAAGACAGAGAATAAAGCAGTTACTCCAACCTGTGTATAAGAAGGTGTCGGTTAGAAAAATGGGCGGAGAAATGGCAAATGAGGTTCAACGTGGAGAAATGCAAGGTAATGCATTTAGGCAGTAAGAATAAGGAATACGAGTACAAAATGACAGGTGCAACTCTGGGAAAAAGTGAACAAGAAAGAGACCTGGGTGTACTGATAGATAGGACCCTGAAGCCGTCGGCACAATGCGCGGCAGCGGCAAAGAAGGCAAATAGAATGTTGGGCATGATAAAGAAAGGAATCTCGAGTAGATCGGAGAAAGTTATAATGCCGCTTTATAGGGCAATGGTCAGACCTCACTTGGAATACTGTGTCCAACATTGGTCTCCCTACCTAAAGAAGGATATAAAACTGCTGGAGAGGGTGCAGAGACGAGCAACTAAACTAGTGAAGGGTATGGAGAAACTGGAATATGAGGATCGACTTAAAACACTGGGATTGTTCTCCCTTGAGAAAAGGAGACTGCGGGGGGATATGATCGAGACCTTCAAAATACTGAAAGGAATCGACAAAATAGAGCAGAGAAGATTATTTACATTGTCCAATTTGACACGGACAAGAGGACATGAAATGAAGCTAAGGGGGGACAAGTTCAGGACTAATGTCAGGAAGTTCTGCTTCACACAGAGAGTGGTGGACATCTGGAATACTCTCCCAGGGGAGATTATTGCGGAATCGACAGTCCCAGGCTTCAAAAGCAAACTAGATGCATATCTCCTTGAGAAAGGCATATAAAGATATGGTGGCTATAAATAAACCAGGTGTATACCTGGCGGGGCCTCCGCGTGTGCGGATCGCCGGACTTGATGGACCGAAGGTCTGATCCGGAGATGGCGCTTCTTATGTTCTTATGTTCTTATGTTCTTAAGGAAAGGATACACAAATTTGCTGATTGAACTGTTATGAAATGTCTTTTGAACCTGCTGACTGCCAATACATCTGAAGGAGTGTAATAGTTTTGAACTTAACTTGAGTTCATGTTGCATGAAAAGTTCCTTTTTAAAAAAATGTATTTATTTATAAGGTTTCACATTTATATTCCAAGCATATCATCTTGTACAGAAAGTGTAATCAAGAAAACATAATATTTAAATTTACTTTCAATCCTGAAAATAAATCAAACTTATAAAAGGAAACTCAACTTAGCTTAATCACACAATAGTCCTCAAACTTTGGATGTAAGACTTGAAGATAAGAGTAATTAAATTAAATTAAACATAACCAGCAAACAAAATCACTCAATCTACTGCTGAAAGAGAGCTAATTATTACTTAGGTGCAGGTGTTTCTTCATTCTCAAGGTGCTTCAGAGAAAGGAAACTAGTCAAATGAGTCGGTTCTACAAACACATATTTTAAGGAATGGTATTTAATAACACATTTGCAAGGGTATCTAAGAAAGAAAAGACCCCCTATCTGAGTCACACCAGGTTTCAACATTAGAAATTCCCTTCTCCTCTGAGTCTCTCTCGAGACATCAAGAAATATCTGAATATGAAAAGCCAGGAAGTCCTTAGATCTGTTTTAAAGAAAAGTTTAAGGATCAAATCCCTGTCTAGAGCCAAAGCCACAGTCAATAAGAGAGTGGCTGAAATAGCCACTTCTCTATCTGATTGTTCCAATAAAGCGGAAACATCCAAAAGATCTTCCTGTGGTTTTCCATCCTCTTCTTTTTTTTTTTTGAGGATCTTGAGGTTTAGTAGATAGATAATACACCCTTGTGAGAGGTGGTAGAGAGTTTTCAGGTATTTTAAGAATTTCCACAAAATAGCGCTTTATCATATCTCTTAGGAAAATTAATTAAGTGCAAATTGTTAGCCCAACTATTGTTCTCAAGAGCTTCCAATTTTCTCCTCATGATTAAATTGTCTTTAACCAGTAAATCTTGATTACTTTTAACTGTTTTTAGGCCTTTATTTTCTTCCTGAATTTCAGATTCCAACAAAACCATGGGCTCCTTTTACGAAGGTGCGCTAGAGTTTTTAGCACGCGCTATAGCTTAAAAGGAGGCGGTAGCGGCTAGCGTGCTCAGCATTTTAGCACATGCTATTCCACGTGTTAAGGCCCTAACGCATCTTTGTAAAAGGAGCCCTTAATTTCTTCTTTCTGATTTTTCATTTCTTTGTCCAAATATTTTATCTGAGGGTTAAGGGAATTTCCTAAATTCGATACCAGATCCCAAAGAGCATCTAAAGTGACTTCTGGGGGTTTAACAGGCAAAAAAGGAATTGCAGTGCAATTAGAGATTGTTCATTCAGCTGGTTTACCTCCCTGAAGCCTTGTTCCTCCTTAGTTTGAGTTGTCCCCGTCGCTGGTTCTTTCAAGAGGAGTAAATCACTCTGAGCTGTTTCAAGTAGCTAGCTCTCCGATGCACTGGCCTTTCGAGAAGAGAATACTTCCTCTTCAGGTGTACTCTCTTCTCATGGTGAGCTGGCTCCCAGCAGCAACGGCTGAAGGGGTGGCGTACTTACATCGGGGCTCAAGGTAACAAGGGTAGCCCAAGAGTATTAGCCATGGCATTACTCTCTGCCGGCGTTTCCAGCAGGTGACTCCCCGACAATGTTTGCTCTCTTTGAAGGCATCTAAAAAGGTCATCCACTGTAACCAACAGGGCTTCCGAGTGCCAGAAGGCATCACCAATGCTTCTGCCCCTTCTCTTCGGCATAATCGCAAAAAGGTAAGAGAGACGATCAGAGATGTCTACTCAGCAGTCAGGTAGCAGCAGCCATCTTGGATCCCCAAAAAGTCCCAATTACTCAATTGTACCTTGGACTTGGCTGTTTCCTTCAGCGTGAAAGAAGTTCCTGGTCCGAGTAAGGTGATGGAGTGTAGGAATGCCCCACAATAAACACACACGCAATCTTAGAGTCAGGAGGAGACGCTCCAAATGAATGGTCTCTCCCTCTTTTTATTGAGAATCATATCTCCATTAATTACTTAGTTAATGCTCTACAAGGTTATAATTTCATAATGCATTTACAGTGAGGATTAAACCATTGTTTATCTATATCATGTGTGTCTCAAGGCTACTATCTCACGTGACATATGAATACATAATAACAGTTATAATAAAGTGAATCCCAATGTGTACCTTTCTGATATGTCTCAAATCTTACTATGGCATGTGACAGTCCAAAGGTTATAATGCATGCTTCTTAAGCTCTCTTGATAAGCCTTGCTCAGGCAAAGTCTGACTGTTGCCCATATAAGGGATGCTTAAACAAGATAAGAGAAAAAGAGTAAATGTATGGTCAGGTTAATTTGTGGCCAGAGTCAGGGATGCCTCAGCCTTCTGCTCAAGGTGCAACCCTTGTCCTTGCTTAGAAAGTATACCTGGCAGGAGGGAGAGGGAGAGGAAATGAGAAACAGGGCCTCAAAACCAAACCCAGGCCTGGATCCACACACAGGCACAGATCCGCACACAGGGCCTAGGTCGGTGTGCCGACCTGGCCTGCGCTCAGAACCGCCTGTGTGCGGACCCCGTCAGTGTTCTGATGCCCTGGATCAGAACTTATCAGATCTCCATCCCTACAATGGAGACCTGGGATTTTTTACCTTCTCCAACCTACTGAAGTTATCTGGTACTGGCCTATGCCAAAGCTCAGTAAGAATTGTGAGAATGTGAGTGTAAGGATGTGACTGTTTTCACTTTCTTATGAGCTCTGGTTTCGGGTCCTCAACCTAATAAGCTGGCTGGAGTCTGAGGGGTGGCTGCGTAGCAGAGTCAGGGCTACATGTAGATAGATTGTTCTCCTTTCAGACAGTAAGAGAGTAGGACAGGACCTGTGTTAGACATGATGGGGCCCAGGGCAGACACTGGGGAGCTTGCATGTAGGCTGTTACTCTTTCAACTTCAGGCAGGTTTAGGGCCCTCTGTGATATGTGGACTCAGGACAATTGTTTGTTTGTCCACCTCTAACACCAACCCTGGTATGGGAGATGAGCTTTCTGTGATTTTTAAGCATTCTGTTCCTTGGGGGGGGGGGGGGGGAGGCATCGTGTGAAAAAAACATATCTCTTTGGAAAATTTATCTTGCAGAATGTTACTTGACCTGTATTGAGGTTATTCGTTTTATGTTTTAATTGTATATTCCTGGCATGTCCAGCTCTCATTTGTTATCTTCACAGAACTGGAAAAAAACACTATCCCCCTCTTTTAAGAAACCGCAATAGCAGTTTCTAGTGTGTGGAGATCAGCAAGGTGGGGAACTAAGCAGTGAACGAGTATCTACTGTTCAATACCCTTTATTATACAGAAACCATCTGAAGTAACTCTAGATTCCCTTTGGGATCTAATGGTAAAACTGGGAAAATCTATAACTCTTCAAATTCAGGTTTTGGAGATTAAAATAAAGGAGGAAATAAGAGAATTAAGGCAAAAAGTGAGGTCCTTTAAATCTTAATCTGATAAGACTGATAAAGATTTGATAGAGATACGTCATGTTGAAGAGGCATTGATTAAAGATCATTTATATTTAAGAAGAAAAACTGAAACATTAGAGAATAATTCTCGCAGTAATAATTTGCGCTTTATAAATTTCCCTAAGGTATATGCGGTATCGCCTAGGGAAATGCTAAAGAAATATTTCCTGGAAATTTGGGGGGTACCAGAAGAGTAATTTCCAACTTTTATACAAGTTTACTATTTACCAACAAAAGTACAAGTTGAACAACCAGTAGAGCAATGCCAGGATGTACTAAAATTGAATATATCAGATATTTTAGAGGTCTCTGGTAAAGAAATAGCACAACCTTCTACTTTATTGGCGTCAGGATCGTGTACCGATCAGTTTGCGACTCCTTTGTGACCCAATTTCCCTCTGACCCGATTCACTAACCTCTCCTGCAATCCGCTTCCGATCCATGCATGCAAATGAGGGAAAACGGCTTGCAAAGTAGGCAGAGATGCAATATAGGCCAGAGTTTTAAAGGCCTAAATTTGCTTCATCTACCTTTCATGAGAATCGCACCTACGGAGGCGCCTTACGATGCCTAATTCCACTTCCAGCGTCAACCACGCCTACAGTGGCGTTAGGCATCATAAGGCACCTCTGTGGGAGGGATAATGGCGGCCTTTTTGGCGGTGACCTTAAGACACCTCCATTTTTTTTTTTTTATAACAATGCTGAACATTGTGTTGGAGGGCCTTAGATACCTTTTGTCTGGCCCTGCCTGTTATGTACACAGGGTGCCTAGGATAAAAGGGTAAACAGGCACCTAGTTTGAGCCTGTTCTATAAAGAAAAGTAGGTACCTACACTCAAGTGGCAAAAAACATGCTTAAATAAAAGGCTCATTCACGTACACCTGCCTCTATCTAATGAAAATACTCGCACCTAGATGTTAGTGAGAACATGCACAATTTATGGAATGCCATAGCTTACTCATGTATTTGGGCAATTCCCATATGCTCCATCCAAATAACAGCGGTACCTGGAGTGACCCGCTTCCTTATAACGCTTTACCCCCCCTCCCAACATCCCCTTTCCCTATCTCAAGGAGACAAATACACCTTAGTTGGTAAAACACCTGGCCGCAGCCCTGTTTATTGAACAGTAAACATATTCATATAACATTTTAACATAATTAAATATATATAAGTTAACAGCCATAAATAATACATTAACAATAACCCCAGAACAATGGTATCACCATTGTGACCTGATCCCGAGCTACCATCAGATGTAATTGGCCCCCGACCCCGCCATCTAAGCAATGGTCCGAGGGGTGGCATGTCCCACACATGCCCCATTATCCAGGGTCATCCGACCCACCAGGCACAGCTCCTAGCCGGCCCACCGCTCATCCCTTGATGAGCCCAGTAGCCAGTAGCTCGGGATACCGCAACCCAACCAACCCCACACACCCCTAAACCCAAAGGGCGAGTGGGTGGGAAAGCTGCCTCGGAGAACCTAAAACCGTTAGAGTCCTCCGAGAGCACATCTTAACCCCTCCCACCCACAATCCCCTTCGGCCGCGACTAACCAATTGGGGGAGATCCCTCGACCCCGGACCACCCCCGGCCGCACTCTCTCCTATCTCTCAACCTACCCCAACCTTACCTCAAGACTAACTAGCCCACGGGCGACTCAGCGGGCCACCCAGCCCCGCGTTAAGGTCGCTCGTCGAGACTAGCTCTTGGGCTTATTTATAACAGCGGTACCTGGAGTGACCCGCTTCCTTATAACGCTTTACCCCCCCTCCCAACATCCCCTTTCCCTATCTCAAGGAGACAAATACACCTTAGTTGGTAAAACACCTGGCCGCAGCCCTGTTTATTGAACAGTAAACATATTCATATAACATTTTAACATAATTAAATATATATAAATTATCAGCCATAAATAATACATTAACAATAACCCCAGAACAATGGTATCACCATTGTGACCTGATCCCGAGCTACCATCAGATGTAATTGGCCCCCGAACTCGCCATCTAAGCAAGGGTCCGAGGGGTGGCATGTCCCACACATGCCCCATTATCCAGGGTCATCCGACCCACCAGGCACAGCTCCCAGCCAGCCCACCGCTCATCCCTTGATGAGCCCAGTAGCCAGTAGCTCGGGATACTGCCACAGGCCTGTAACCAGTTACAGGCCCCCCCCACAAGAAACAGTGCTGCGACTAGGAGACCAACACTCGCTCGAAACAGGAAGCGAAGTCATCTAACAACAAATCCCAACCAATATCTGACAGATGGACCCGATCCCTGTAGTACAACCCAGAACAAGACACACTTAGCTGGGGCAGGAGGCAATCCGGCTCCCTTCTTGGGGCACTTGAGGGCCGAGTGACCCTGTCCACACAGAGAACAGGCGTGTCGAAAACGGCAGTCGTTAAAGGAGCAGACCGATTTATTAAACTGCCAGCAGAGGCCCGGACCTCCCCCGACACCCGAACTTCCGGGTGGACGAAAGGAACGCACCCCCCTGCCGCCTGCAGAACCTGCTTACCCAAAGTTCCAGAACCCGAACCTCCCAGCTTTGCCATATGGGTGAGCCAGAGATTAATGTCCTGCGTGCCCCAGGACATGTGCCGATTCTCCTCCATCTTGTCACGGAACGCTTCATCATAATTCAGCCACGCCCAACCCCCGACGCGCTGACATGCATCCAAAATGGAGTCCGCATACTCCAGTAAAAGGCCATAATCCTGGGGTCTCTCCCTTCCCCATACACTGGCCAACCGCAAGAACGAACGCGTCCAATTGAGAACATTACGCGAAACCGCACCCACCTTGGGTTTTCCACCCTCCTTCTTACCCTTCTTCTTCCTACTGCGAACCCGACCCTCCATAAGCTTAAAGATGTCTACACAGGCACGCCTCCTAATTTTACGCTGCAGGGACCGCGGGACCTTCTCCCATAATTCCGACAACACCACTAATGCAGGAGCCCCCCGATCGTCACCCTCATGCACCGGACTCCCATTCGCCACCCTCCGCTGGGACCCAGAAGAGGAAGACGACAGTGAAGAGGAAGAGGATGTTAAAGAAGAGGAAGAGGTCGAAGTCGAAGAAGAATCCCTGCCCCTACGGCTCTTCCTACCCTTACCCTTCTTCCTCCCCCGCTTACCCCGGATATCAACCCCAGCCCCTAGGGCCATGTTACCCTCAGTCCTGTCATCTCCGGGTCCGCATCCGCCACCAACTGCTTCCGAAGCGGCGCCATCCGCAGCAACCACCATAGCAGGACGCTGTGTGGTCCGGTCAGGCTCCTCGACGCTCATCCGCACGGCTCCAGCATGTCCTTCACGAGCAGGTCCAGCAGTAGATGTCCCGGCCACAGCAACACTTCCAGCGGCGACAGCCTGTGGGAAGAAATCCGGACAGGGGCCAGCAACCTGAACAGCAGGAGGGTAAGTTAGCCCCGCAGAACCAGCTGCCCCACCATGGATCTCAACCCCCCTAAAGCCACCAGACCCTTCCGCAAAACCCGGGCCCCAAGGCGACGGAGGGACCACACCCGGAAAAGAAGGGGGGACCGAAGCCCATGGGCCCATCACCCACGGAGAACCCCACATGCCCCACGGGGACCATCCACCCGCCGTACCCCCTTACGGGCCACTGGCTGCACTGGAAGTGGAAGGGCAAATGGAAGCCTCCTGGAACCCGCTCCCAATGTCCCCACACCCACCGGAAGGAGAAGCCCCCAAACCACGCCGGTCCTCCACCAGCACCGCAGCCACCTCCCCCGCCCCCTGAGACACCACCCGAGGATCTGCAGCAGGCAAGGCTCCAACCGCTGCCCTCCCTGCCAAGGCCCCACCACGCGATCGCAACCTAGGAAGATGGCCCCTACCCCTGCGGGTCGAACCCGCGCTCCCTCCAACAACCGGCACCTCCCCCACTACCTCCAGCGCTATCGCCGTTTGGGCGGCCGAACGGGAGCGCCGAGGAGGCAACGTCCGACCCCCGCCCACAGCCGCACTCACCGAAGCCGTGTCCCCTTCGTCGAAGGAGTCGCCGGCTAAAAGGGGCAGCTCGGCTGGATCCGCGGCAGTGGTAGGAGGTGCGCGCGCCATCAGGAAGACAGGACCGACCCACAGACAGCCACCAACGATCACGCTGCTGATTCAGCACGCCCAAGCCAGGTAGGCAGCGCTCTCCGGTGCAAACCGACACGTGGAGCTAAAGCTGCCTCGGAGGACCTAAAACCGTTAGAGTCCTCCGAGAGCACATCTTTAACCCCTCCCACCACAATCCCCCTCGGCCGCGAATAATCAATTGGGGGAGATCCCTCGACCCCGGACCGCCCCCGGCCGCACTCTCTCCTATCTCTCAACCTACCCCAACCTTACCTCAAGACTAACTAGCCCACGGGCGACTCAGCGGGCCACCCAGCCCCGCGTTAAGGTCGCCCGTCGAGACTAGCTCTTGGGCTTATTTATTCTGCCCAAGTTCATACACCATCAAAAAATGATACATGCCTTTCCTCAGGTTAGCATTTATGCACATAAATAACTAAAATACTTCAATTTTTGCATATTTCTCATGCCTAAAACTTGGAAGCTCCTTATGGAATTATTTCCATTTTGCAAGAAAGGCCTTCTTGCATCAGCCACTAAACTTTACAAACAGAAATGTGTGCCCAGCCTGTATGAATCACTTAGTGATCATTATTACATCTGCCTCTGAGACAGGTCTAGACAGGTAAGGATCAGGCTGGCTGCAGGAGAGGGAGGTTCAGAGACTGGAAGTCTTATTCTTGTGAAGAAGTACTATCACAAATTTTGAGAACCCCTGAAATGAAGAAATATACTAAGAGATGGTTCCCAAAATGACAAATTGTCCCTTTTAATAATGGTTAGTTGACTATTCTAGTCTTCTTGCAATTGAGGGACCAAAGTATAAAAAGATTTTAAAATAAGAAAAACTATGGGCTTCTTTTACTAAGCTGTGCTAGCGGTTTTAGTGCATGCGCACTAAATTGCTGCGCGCACTAGACACTAACGCCACCATTGAGCTGGCGTTAGTTTTTGGCGCATAGCGTGGGGTTAGCGCGCATGGCAATGTAGCGCATGCTAAAAACGTAAGCGCACCTTAGTAAAAGGAGTCCTATGATTTCATTGAATATACAATAAATCATACTAAATTATAAATTATAGCAAAATCATAGTTTCCATAACAACTGTGATTACATTCCAATGCTATATTCACACAGACTGCAATAAGAAGTAAAGGGAAGGGAAACAAACATTCATGTTCTTGAATCCAAATAAGGACTTTTATTGAACAAAATCCTTTGATGAAAAGAAAATACATACAAATCTTAATTATGTCTGAAAACACTTCCATGTCTCTGTGGTAATAAAAGACATTAGGCAAAATAAAATCTCATGATTTTTTATTAACTCACTGATTGTGTATTTCCTTTTAAAGAGTTTTAAGTCAAGGACATTTTATTAATATTTCTTAAACCCATACAGAACAAGCATTAAAAGAACCAATATAACAATTTTTGCTGAAGATATCCTTTTGAAGAGTTTAATACAAGGAGAAAAAAAGGTTAGTAGAAGACAAGGGCACTGGCTGACCAAAGAATGGCCCCATTTTGAAATTCTGCCATACAACAAAATGGCAGCTTCAGGTGGATTGGGCCAATTTGTTCAATGGGATAATTTCATAAAGGCACCATCCTTTGGGTAGCTCATACCAATGCTATTTCACTGGTGGGGCAGGATAACTGAGGAAGACTCTTGCCTCATCAAAAGATTGAGGGGGTGTAAAGATTTGATGGGGGAGAGCCTAGGAAATCAGATTAGAGTTTTTCTAAAGGTAGGGGTAGAGGTTTTTTTGTAAGAAAGAAATGCCATTCATTTTTCTTTCCTTTTCAAAATAAAATGAAACAAAACAAGAAATGTTTCCCCGGCATCCCTAACATCCTAAAATTTATATGGCGAGGGAATGAAGATCAGTGTCAATGTATAATTCTTCCTATAGTTTTGTTATGTTAACTTCAATTTTTTTTTAATAAACTGGGAGTGATCTTCCAGTCCTCTCCCATCTCCTTTCCCATATTGGATAATCACATCCACCTATCCAGCTGGTGCATGCGTATTAGATGCCTTAGGCCAGTGGTTCCCAAACCCTGTCCTGGGGGACCCCCAGCCAGTCGGGTTTTCAAGATATCCTTAATGAATATGCATGAGAGAGATTTGCATACCTGTTGCTTCCATTATATGCAAATCTCTCTAATGCATATTCATTAGGGATATCTTGAAAACCCGACTGGCTGGGGGTCTCCCAGGACAGGATTTGGGAACCACTGCCTTAGGCTAACTTTCACCCTATCAATTAATTTTTAGGTCTGTAGGCTTCTGTTTCCCTCTTCCCCTGAAATTTTGTCAAGCAACTGTTATGATCACCTTAAAAGCAACATTTCAAAAATGATCCTGTACAAAAGTGCTAAAAGTACACAGAGTTCATGTGGCTGCCTGGACATATGGACTTGCTTTGACTACAGATGCTTTCTCCCCCCATCCATACCAAAAGCTCTTACCCTAGGAAGCTGCCTAGTCTGCCTAATAGTTACATTAGCTCTGCAACCTATTGACCTCCATTTGATATTTAAATTTTCCAAGGAAACCGAGTAAGAGTTTACAACAGGCTGAATGTCCAGTCTTTTCTGATCCAAATATGAATTAAGTAAATGAGAGATACATCCTTCATATTAGACAGATTTTTAAAATAAAATTTCAATGTGTTTGAATATCCCTTGAGGCCCTGTCAGCTTCGTTACTGTAAAGTGAGAGCAGCTGATGAGGAATGAATACAACAGATGCACAAAAAGAGCTACTAGGGTAGAAGACTAATGATTACTGTTCAAAGATTTCAAATCTGTAGTAGGGATGGGCAGATAGAAAAAAAATTTTGTGTGTATTCCTTCTCGTGTCATCTAGGAAAATTTCTGTATTGTTTAGGCTTCCCCCTCTTTTGTCATGACAGGAGATGACACACAAAGAAAATCTTCAGGCCCCTTTGCTCACCTTAGGCCCCTGGACCTACTGCAATCCATAGGGTGAAAGGTCAGGTCTGCCATATTGGATGCAGTCATGGCTATGGGCAGGAGCAAGTGAGTACTGCTCCTGCCCCACTGGACCACCAGGGAGTGAGGCAGGCCTAGGGAGGGTGTGTCATTTCCAAACTTGTCATTGGCAAACAAAACTCTGGTCATTTTATTTCCCAGTGACAGGAAATGCCAGAAGAAATGTCACCAACACTTGTGTCTTTTTGACCAACAGTTACTCTGACATTGTAAGCAACTACCCTTCCCTATTCTATGCTAATGCAATAACTTTCTGTGCTTGTTACCTTGTCAAATATAAGCACATGTATTTTTCAGTGGAACTGTGGCTTGTAATCTGGTGAATTTCCATTCTCCCCCTCTAGTCCCATCAATAGTATTAATAGTTGATTGTGCATACAAAATATGCACTGAGGGAGGGAGCTAGACAGCTAGCAGAATGTGTTAGATTTGGGGAATTGGGGAAATATGGGGGTGAGGGCTAATAGAAGATTATTTCAATGAGGGAGGGGAGATTAACGAAACAGAGCATGTAATCCTTTACTGAATGAACAAAAAATATCTACACCAAAAATCAGACCTTGTCTGAACAAAAATTATACCAAAAAACATTGAGTATGACTATTATAGAATGTTACAGTTTGGTTTTTTTTTCTAATTTAAGACATCAGAGCCAGTTTAAAAATAGGAGGGAGACTGAGGGTGGTGTTTTCACTTTATGATCTTATTCTAGGAACTACTGCAGTATTTTGTACATAGGGATGATTAATCATAAAACTGGTATTCTAGGACTCATTGAAAATGCAACAGTTGCATGTAAGAACAAATCTGTGTATTCAATCTGTTATTCCACTGTTCCACAATCAAATCAAATAAAAGACAAATGCAACATCTGCTGTGAAACATCCTCACAGGGCCCCATGTATCTCAAAAAGACTATGTACACATCCTAAGGTTAAATGTGGGGAAGGGGGGGGGCACATTATTTCCATTTGATGTCTATTTTCTTAAGCATAACCTGCCAGCATGATTTGTGGCTCCCTACTATGCATGTTTGAGGATTTCTTCTTGAAAAAGTTTATTCACTCCAGACCAAAAAAAAAAAAATCTAGCAAATGTATTACCCAAGCCAGAGATATTCCCTACAAGATCAAAGTGCGTTGCTGTAGAATTCAGAAGCTTAAAACACCTTACCACAAGCACAGGGACCCCTGCAACCAAGGAGTAGAGAAGCATGGGCGGGATGTCACTGCTCTCGTCAGGTCCAGGATAAGGTTTGCTATACGAGCTATCGTAGCAGAAAAAGCCTTGGACATTCACAGTGAACGTGTCCGTGTACTCGAAGTAATAAGCCAGCATTACAGTCCCCGCCATTATCACCATCTGGAAATAAAGCATGATCGTGAGAGGAAACAGAAAAGTCATTTAATAAGGATCCACGCATGAAAGGCACGAGAGTCTAGAAGCTGGTGTCGGCTGCTGCTGCTCCTGCCCCTGCCTTCAGGGTTGATTCATGGCAAACACTCCTCCGTGCAAAAAAAAAACATTGAAACCTTTGCTAATTAATTAATTTCTCTCATCGCTGAGTAACACACAGTCACTAAATAAAAACTAAAATGACAACAACAACAACAAAAAAAAACTTATATTAAAATGATTGTCTGTTGATCCGCTGACAGAGTTAGATCAGATGCCCACACAGATTCAATTGCTTTCAATGAAAATAACTGACGTCTCTTTCAAGAGCTCCAGCCTCTCACAATTTTTTTTTTTTTTTTAATAAATCACACATCCAACAAGTCTGTGAGAAGATTTAGAAAATGATTTGATCGGCTCAGAAAGCGAACGTGGTTTTTCCTTGCCACAGATCTCTTTTGCAAAGAGAAATGAAATAGGCAATGCCACTCCATCCCCAGAAACGTTTAATGTGGCTTTTCCCCTGCCTTTTGTTTTTCCGTCTCTCTGACAGCACCAGCGCTGGTTACTCAAAGAAAGAAATCCCTGCAAATGATGATAGTGGATGCATGGTTTCTTCCGCAGGTCCTCGTGGCCATTGCTGCTGCCAGCTATTAAAGCAGCTCTACAAAGTACCTTGAACTCGATAAAAATGAGATCTGTAAGAACAGCAACAACACAGATCCAAAAAAAAAAAAATCCTCCCTGAAAATGAAAATACAATGAGCCCTGCAGCAAAACTGTGGTCTTCAGACTGCTTCCGTATGTGAACGGCAAATGCCTAACAAAATGTGTGCAGAAATCGGGGTATTCACGTCATTCCCAAGCATTCAGTAAGGTGGAAGTAGACTGTAGGATGGGATCACACTTCCCTGTGCTCCCAGAGCTGGGGAGGAGAAATGGAGGAGGGCAGGCTCACTCCATTAGTCTCTACGGGTTCTCTCTCCTATTCTGCTTCATTTAGCTGTGTGGTTGGAATTTACCATACATTCTCCTATTACACTACTCCCCTGAGAGTTTAGCCAGGATCTTTTAAATAAATAGATAGATAGATAATGATGATGACAGTGATTATTATTATTATTAATAATGGAACTGAATCAGTAGCTATCAAGCCCTGCAATTTATGGGGGCACGGGGGGGGGGGATGGGGGGTGTAGGAGGGAGAATGTGGCATAGTGGTTAAAGCCACAGTTTCAGCACCTCGAGACCGTGGGTTCAAACCCACACCGCTTCTTGTGACCCTGGGCAAGTCATTCAATCTTCCCATTGCCCCAGGTACATTAGACAGATTGTGAGAACAGCATAGAAAAATGAATGAACAAATAAATAAGTTTTCCTCTCTCTCTCTCCTCCCGCCCCTCTCCCCAGCATATCAATATCACCCTTGCTGGCATGGATGCTGAGCCCCACCAGCCAAATAACTGCAGTGCTGCTGCTTGCTGTACTAAGCCATGCTGGGACCTCTTGCATGTGCACGCTCAGAGCAGTGGAGAGCAGCATTGTAGCTATTGGCTGGTAGAGCTCAGCTTTCCCACCAGCAAAGTAAAAAGTGGGGGCTGGAATTCTGAAGGGGGCCTGAGTCAGAAGTGAAGCTAGGACCACAAGCCCCCCCTCCCCATGGAACTGATCCTTTGGTGAATATTTTGACCGTAAAAATAATTCTGAGTGTCTGCATGCATGTTCTTATTTAAAAGGGCTAGTTCAATTAAAGCAACAATCCATTCATGAACTACAGACCTCTATTACTACAATATGTCTACGACTACTACTATTACTCTATTTATCTACCACCCTTTGTATTTATATCTATAGATAGATATACATATACTGTATATACAGTACACACACATGTATCCCTATTTATGGCACCACTTCTTTTAACCCAAAGTTCTAAAGGAACTAAAACATGAAATTGGAGATCTGCTGTGGATTATCTATAACCTATCATGTCAAGTTTTTCCACTGTTCCTGGGATCTGGGGGTTAATCAATGTCACACCAATTTTTAACATGCTGAAAAAAGTGCATTGCCATAGAAAATGCACACAGCTGCATTTCCTGACGCTAATCTCTCCTGCCTTCCCCCTGACATCACTGGCATCAACATTCAAATGAAGTGGTGGCAGCAGTAGCTTCTGCTGTGCCTCCCACATTTCAGATAAAGCAAGAGAATCAGGGATATCAATATGTACTTTTCCTCCTCCCGCCTGGAAAGAGCAGTGGGAGCAACAGCATGAATTCCTGATGCTTTTCTGACTCTAGTCTCGGTGCCTCTTCTCCATTCTGTGTGGTGAGCATGGTCACATGCACACAGCTACTGATGCATTTGGATGGACAGGCAGATGAACAGATGGACATGCCTTCCCTGACAGCCACTTTTGCTTCAGGGATAAAGAACAGCGAAAATGGACTTAGGGGTGATCCAGGAAATTACAAACCAGTAAGCCTGATGCTGGTACAGAATAAAATAGCCGAATCAATTTGTGGGAAGTGAACACGTTGGGGACAATTTTATAAAGCTTTATCCACAAGTAAAGCTTGTTTTGCATATAGAAACAGGCTCTTATTTATGAGAGTATATGAAATACGAGGGCTGATTGAAGAGTAATAAGACTGTCTTTGTTTTTTCTTTCCAAGAGGTAAATATGGCAATGCCAGGCTTGTTCTTGTTATTTTATATGCACAAGTATCCTTTATATAGATGTGCTTCAACCTGGACTCTACTTTCAAAAGGAAGCCTCAGCCCCACCACTCCACCGCAAAAGTACTATCTCATTGCGAGAAGCTTTATGTGGTGCCTCATCATTGGCCGTCCTTTTATACTAAATTATGCTGTATTGTCATTCGAATAAATACTTCAATAAATATAAGTGATTCAATAAATGTAAAGTGCTTATGCGTTGTTTATGTTTTACTTAGCTTGTATTATTCAGCTTAGATCACAGCCAAAACCCAGGAGTCTGACCCGACATGTTTCGCATATAATGCTTTATCAAGGGTCCCCCGAGTGTGCTGTCGTCATCCGACTCCAAAATATAAGAGTATTTATTCGAATGACAATACAGCATAATTTAGTATAAAAGGACGGCCAATGATGAGGCACCACATAAAGCTTCTCGCAATGAGATAGTACTTTTGCGGTGGAGTGGTGGGGCTGAGGCTTCCTTTTGAAAGTAGAGTCCAGGTTGGAGCACATCTATATAAAGGATACTTGTGCATACAAAATAACATTAGTAAGCACTCTTCTGGACATTCAAAACGATTTTGGCCATAGAAGGTTACACAGGCTTGTTCTTGTGACATTTCTGAACCTGCAGTTGGACTGTCGAAGTCTTCATTGTTGGAAGAACTTTGTATGTTTCATCACGGCAGATGAAGATGACGTGTCTGTGAGAGTACACCAGAGGTGCGTGATTGAATTTTGTGTTAAACTTGGAAAGAATGGTAATGAAACTCTTGAAATGTTACGGCAAGCATACGGTGGTGAGACAATTAGCCACGCTGCATACTCTCACAGACATGTCTTCCTCATCTGCCATGACGAAACGTACAAAGTTCTTCCTCTCGCTGTGACCCAGCAATGGAAACCACGGCAGTCCAACTGCAGGTTCAGAAACGATGTGTGAGCTTCACAAGAACCAGCACAACGTTGCCAAGTTTTCTTACTGGAGAGAAAAACCAAGGCAATCTCATTACTTTTCAATCAGTCCTCATAAAACGAAGGCACACCACAAGATTAAGTCCAGCTTTATCTAATATAATAAAATGGTAGGACGCGCATACGCACTAAAAAAATCGTGTTCCCTGATCCCGTCGCGGAAACACGAGTGCGCATGCGCGCCTACTGCGTCACCACAGCCTGCTCTCCACCTCGCGCCGCTACAGGCCCCACACTCGCAGCTCACAAATCCGCTGCAGCCTAGCAACTCCGACCACAACCTTCCCCCCTCAACCGCCTAGGAGCTGCGGCGGGGGCTTTCAGAACAGAATATGATCACCATGTTTCTTTAGGCAGCCCCGGTTGTTTACTTGGATTCAATGTCAGCATTAGGGTTCGCCGGCCGCCAGCCGTGAGAGCCAGGTGAGGAAGGCCACCGCAGCCTCGCCGCTAGGTAGGGGGACAACAATCGCGCTTATGCTCAAGCCGCCGCCACCACTCCTCTCTCGAACCGCACCAGGATCGAGAGAGGAGCTGCGGCGGGGGCTTGAGCATAAGCGCCATTGTTGACCCCCTACCTAGCCGCGAGGCTGCGGTGGCTTTCCTCACCCGGCTCACATTGAATCCAAGTAAACAACCGGGGCTGCCTAAAGAAACCGGTGCTTGGCCCGCCAAACAATTCCTGCCGTTGCCGAAATTTGCCCCACCGTTCCTTCCCTTCAGTTCAGCTCCGCCTATGTTAAAAGGAGCTGCTTTGAAATTGGAGCCCTGCCGCCACCGTAACACGTTCCCTCTGCCGCGGTCCCATATGTCAGAGAAGGGGCGGGACCAAGGCAGAGGGGAATGTGCTACGGCAGTGGCAGGCCTCCGATTTCGACGCGGCTCCTTTTAACATTGGTGGATTCACTGCACCTGATGGAGGGAGGGAAGGAAAGGTGGTTGGGCGCTGTTGAGCCCCTCTTTGCCCTCAGACCCTCTCCTAACTGCTCCCTCCTGTCTCAGAGCACTGGGGGGAGGTGCCTGTCTTTAGCTGCAGGGATGGAGGGAGGGAAGAAGAAAGAAGGGGCCCTGGCAAGCGAGTTATCAAAATCCAACCATAGCCTGGGACCCCTACATGATATGAATAATGACCAGACAACAAAAGGTAAGAAAAATATTTTTATTATCTGTTTTGTGATTACAATATGTCAGATTTGAAATGTGTTTTGAGGGAGGCTGCCGCCGCGGCTTTGGACAGAGGGGTACCATTTTCATGGGAGCCGGCCTTCGGAGAGGCTTGGGAAGCGGGGACGGATGCGGGAGGGGCTGCCACTGCAAAGGGCTTTGGTGGGGGAGCCAGCCAGACTGCGAGTGTGGGGACGTTGTAAGCACGGATTGGTCAAGGAGCTGCCGCTTCCGAGGCTTTGAAATTGCTCTCCCACCGTCACTCCCTCCCGCCCCGGCTCTGCCTCTGTCCCTGCCCAGGTTCAAAAGCAGGAGAGGCGGTCATCTACCACCCGTTAATCTAACGGGCTTAAACATTAGTAAATAAATAAATTAATAACTTTATTCTTGTATACCACCCATCCACAAAGAAGAAGAACTGCACAATCAGTGAAATATACATATTAAACATAGTAAAATTGAAGTTAAGAACAATTATGTAATAAATTTATCAAACAAATCTGTTTTTAAAATCCTTCTAAAAGCAGTATGCAAAAACATTTGAAAGATCAAAGGAGTCAACCAATAATTCAATTTTCCTAATTGGAAAGCAAATGTCTTATTTAAAAATCTCTTGAATCGACAGGACTTAAAGAGTGGTACATAAACATAAAGGGCCTGATTCTCTAAAAGTGCATCCCGATTTTAGGCAGCTGTAGGCGTCCTACAGCTGTCTAATCAGCCAATCGGGATGCACGTTTTTTAAAAAAAATGCTCCCCAGGCAGGCCGCCTATATTGAAGGCGAGGCCCGCAAGACACCTAGGGCCTGATTCTGAATAGGACGCCCGGGAGAGGCGTCCTATTCAGAATCGGCCTAAATTAAACCCCGATTCTGTAACCGGCGTCCATGTTACAGACGCGGGTTAGAGAAACGGGTTAGATTAGACACGGCCCGCTACACTTATCGCGGCAAGGGATCTCTCTGCCGCTATAAGTATAGCGGGCCACGGCCCCCTGACCAGGAGGGTGCCCAAACCCTCTGCCCGAAGACGCACTCCCCCCCCGACACTACCGACACACCAATCAGGCCTTAGATTAAGTGGGGATGGGCGGACCCGCTATGCCTAAGGCCTGATTGGTCCAGGCTTCTAGAGCCTGGGCCAATCAGGCCTTTGGCTTCGGCGGGATGGGCCGGGAAGGGGCGGGCCTGCTTCATTACGACGAGGCGTGCCTGCTGGCTCAAGACGTGCAAGACCCATCTAAGAACAGGTTTGGTGGAGTGGAGGTTTGGGGGGGGTTAGCGCCGGGGGGGATGCGTCTTCGGGCAGGAGGGATTGGGCACCCTCCTGCCAGCTATCGATATTGTCGGGGGGGATCGGTAATGTCGGGGGGGGGTCAGTAGTGTCGGGGGGGGGGCGGTCGTTAGTGTCGGGGGGGGTGCGTCTTCGGGCAGAGGGTTTGGGCACCCTCCTGGTCAGGGGGCCGCGGCCCGCTATACTTATAGCGGCAGAGAGATCCCTTGCCGCGATAAGTATAGTGGCCGCGTCTACTTACAATGTAGGCCAGCATTTTGCTGGCCTACATTTTAAGCTTCTCCTCTACTAGGGAGACGCGTAGGGCCGCCTAGGTTCAGCCTAAGGCCCGCTTAAGGCCCTTAGACGAGCTTAGGCATCTTGAGGGTCTCTCTAGGCTCCCGGAGGTGCCTTCAGGCTTGCCTGGGGAGCATTTTTCTTTTTTTAAAACGTGCATCCCGATTGGCTGATTAGACAGCTGTAGGACGCCTAAAATCGGGATGCACTTTGGAGAATCAGGGCCAAAATCATTATGGGTATTTTTTCATGATCTATAACAGGTAAATTGGGAGCCAAACCGAAAAGAGCTTTAAAACAAAGACAACTAAACTTAAAGAGAATACGTGCTTCAAAAGGCAACCAATGTAGCTGCTGATATGTAGTGGTGTAGTCACAAATTCAGTACAGGTGTTCTCTTTAACATGAAATGCATCCTGTTCAGTGTGTCCATACCTGTAGCCACTCTTGCATCTTCAAACACATACCCTACCTACACCTCTAAGCAATATCTTTTAGGGTTCTGTCAAAAGAAGTCACAATTCTCATGAAGTTCACATATCAAAAAAGCAATCCCGATTAACAACCACAAGGTTTAAGGACATAGCACTGTGGCTTTTTTGACTTCCAATAACATTTTGTCTCAGAAAACAAATAGGCACAGTCTGAAATGCCAGAATGGCAAAAAGGAAAGCAGACCAAAGTGATCCACTATAGTTCAAAATGAAAATTTATTAAAATAGCAAGGGGGGGGATTGCGAGTACGCTTATCGATCTGGTAAGAATTCAGTGTAAAGGTTTTAAGTTTAAGGCTTCTTAGCGTGTAGTATTTATTCTAATCATAGTTGTTTGTTGCAGCACTTACAGCAGTGGTCTCCAACTCAAACCCTTTGCAGGGCCAAATTTTGGATTTGTCGGTACTTGGAGGGCCTCAGAAAAAATAGTTAATGTCTTATTAAAGAAATGACAATTTTGCATGAGGATAAACTCTTTATATTTATAAATCTTCCCTTTGGCTAAGTCTTAATAATAATATTGTAATTTATAGCTAAAGAGACATATGATTAAGAAACTGTTTTATTTTACTTTTGTGATTATGATAAACATACCGAGGGCCTCAAAATAGTACCTGGCGGGCCGCATGTGGCCCCCGGGCCGCGAGTTTGAGACCACTGACTTACAGTAACCTCGACCCTGATGAAGAATGAAACGCATCGGTGGGGGCTGGTGCAGCAACTTTAAAAACTAAGTTGTCTTTATAAATTTCATAAAGTCAAAATGAACTATTGAATAAGAAGTATTGAAGAAATTTTTGAAAAGTATAGTAAAACCTTGGATTGCAAGTAACTTGGTTTGCAAGTGTTTTGCAAGACAAGCAAAACATTTGATTAAATTTTAACTTGATATACAAGCAATCTCTTGCAATACAAGTGCATACAGTATACACACATCACAACTGAGCCAATGGTTCTTCTCTCTCTGATGCTGCAGGAGTGTAGTGACTGTTCTAAATGAGCAAGGTCTTGCAAAACAAGGATGTATAGTATTTTGTATTAAAGTTTTGGGGTTGTGGAACGAATCATCTGAGTTTCAATTATTTCCTATGGGGCAATTTGCATTGATATACGAGTGCTTTGGACAGGGCCGCCATCAGAAATTTCTGGGCCCCTTACTGAGCAATCCTATTGGGCCCCCATGCACCCCTTCCTCCCCCCCCCCCCGACACCCCCCCTTCTTCCATGGGCCGAATACACACATACTTTTCTGCTAATGCTCCACCTAAGCCAGTCCCATAAAATCTTCTCACGTCCATTGGGTGATTTGGCATAGAGGAGATATTCATAAAAAGAACGTCCGTCAAGATCTTTACTCATAGACTGTGCCATTTGCTTTAAATCATCTTCCATCATTAATCCAAATTGCACAATTCTTTCTCTGTCTTTGTTCTGAATGGCATCTGGCCACATTGCTGGATCCTTCCAGTCAACAAATTTATGAGCAGGCGCGGAGAACGCATTTTTAAACAAATGTAGTTTATCCTTGTACTCCTTATGTAATTTTAATCATCTATGGATATGTTTGTATGTTTATTGTTCAAATAGTTTTATTTATTTCTCCAAATTTATTTTTGTTATACGCATTGAAAATATTTGATATTGCGTTTAAATCAAAATCTCAATAAACTTGAAACTTGAAACGAGTGACCGTGAGATTGTGGGAGGATTAAATACTCAAAACTTAGAAGAATAACAATTTACTTAAAGTTTTTGCTACGCCAGCTTTCTGGTATCTTTACATACAGTGGCGTACGTAGCATATGTACACCCAGGGCCCATCATTTTTTGGCACCTGTAAGAAAAACATGATTTTTAGTAACAAACCACACGTCACACATGAGTACCTAGGAAAAGGCAGCATCTTACATATTGCAGTGAGCAGTACATCAATACACCCATTGTAAAACTAAACAAGCCAGACCAGTACAGATCAATCCTACACCGTCAATCCTAACAGAAAACCATGTCTTTCGAACACACAGATCACAGAAAACACCTTCGCCTAGTATGGAATATGTCATCACAAACTAACCCCTCACTCTTTTACAAAACTGTAGTGTGGATTTTAGCCACAGTGGTAACAGCCCTGACGCTCATAGAATTCTGAGCATCAGAGCTGCTACCACCACGGCTGGCGCTAAAAAACGCTCCACAGTTTTGTAAAAGGGTGGATAAAATAGAAATACACAGTTTCAACGCTCTAGCTCAGAGGTGCCCAAACTTTTTGAGCTTGTGAGTTACTTTAAAATGACCAAGTCAAAATGATCTATCAACAATAAAATTAAAAAACACAAAGCACACTATACGCTGAGAAAATGTTAATTATCATTCCTATTCTGGGTTTTTTTTCAAAGAGGTCAAGGCCCAAGTCCTCCTGGCCCTGGCCCTGGCGACCCCCACCCCCCGCTAGTTGTTCGGGCCAGGAGGTTGCCCAAACCCTCCTGGCCACGGCAACCCCCTATCCCCACTCCGCACTACATTATGGGCAGGAGGGATCCCAGGCGCTCCTGCCCTCGAAGCAAACCCCCCTCCCCCCAATGACCGCCCCCCCCCAAGAACCTCAGACCGCCCCCCCAGCTGACCCGCGACTCCCCTGGCCGACCCCCACGACACCCCCACCCCCTTCCCCGTACCTTTGTGTAGTTGGCCGGACAGACAGGAGCCAAACCCGCCTGTCCGGCAGGCAGCCAATGACGGAATGAGGCCGGATTGGCCTATCCGTCCCAAAGCTCTGCCTACTGGTGGGGCCTAAGGCGCCTGGGCCAATCAGAATAGGCCAGGGAGCCTTAGGTCCCTCCTGAGGGCGGGGCCTGAGGCACATGGGCCCAACCCAACCATGTGCCCAAGGCCCCGCCCCCAGGAGGGACCTAAGGCCCCTGGGCCTATTCTAATTGGGCCAGGCGCCTTAGGCCCCACCAGTAGGCGGAGCTTTGGGACGGATGGGCCAATCCGACCTCATTCCGTCGTTGGCTGCCTGCCGGACAGGCGGTTTGGCTCCCGTCTGTCCGGCCAACTACACAAAGGTACGGGGAAGGGGGGTGGGGTGTCTTGGGGGTCGGCCAGGGGGGTCGTGGTTCGGCTGGGGGGGTGGTCGGAGGTTCTTGGGGGGGGCGGTCGTTGGGGGGAGGGGGGTTTGCGTCGAGGGCAGGAGGGCCTGGGATCCATCCTGCCCGTAATGTAGTGCGGGGTGGGGGTAGGGGGTCGCCATGGCCAGGAGAGTTTGGGCTCCCTCCTGGCCCGAACAACTAGCGGGGGGGGGTCGCCAGGGCCAGGAGGACTTGGGCTCCCTCCTGGCCTGAACAACTAGCGGGGGAGGGGGGTCGCAAGAGCCAGGAGGGCTTGGGCTCCCTCCTGGCCCGATATTGTCGGGGAGTTGGGGAGTCGGCGGGCAAGAGGGCTTGGGCTCCCTTTTGCCCCAATCGTGTCGGGGAGTCGGGGGGGGAAGAGGGCTTGAGCTCCCTTTTGCCCCGATCGTGTCGGGGAGTTGGAGAGGCAAGAGGGCTTGAGCTCCCTCTTGCCCCATCGGTCTTTCGGGGTGGGGGTGCGGGTGCGTGCGAGCGGTCCTTCGGGGTGGGGGTGCGAGCGGTCCTGCGGGGGGGGGGATGAGTCAGACGTCAGGGGGGGGAACTATGTAAAAAAAATTTTGTACAACGCGCAAGGTTATGCACGGTTTGTAAAATCGTGTATAACGCGCGCGTTATATGCGTGAAAATACGGTATATCAGGATGGTGTTCTGAGAATCCCCCAGAGTGGAAAATAAGAATGTTCAGCACAAGTATATGATATAAAATTGTGATAATCGCTAGTGCCGAGTTTTTGTTTGCGGTACACATTTGGCACCCTTTATGTAAAGTTCATAGCAGTGCCCTCTAAGGTGTCCCATTGCTCTGTTGGGATGTCTATGCTAGTTCCACCCACGTCCAAATGGTCAGGATTAGGATGTTTTCAACCTGGATGTTTTTCTGATCGAAAAGGGAGGAATAAGGTTAGACATTCTGGCAGCCTAGACAGCCCAGTGGCCAAGACATCTAAGTAGACTTTGCCATTTTTGTACCTCCAACTTTGGATGTTCTGCTGTAAACGTCCAAGTTGGTCTTAGACCTTTTTTTTCTTACTAATGCCCCTCCATGTCACGTGTTGCCCTTCTTAGGGCTGTGTCAGGGACAAGCAGTATGAAACTGCAAATCCCAGGGTTAAACACAAGATTCTTTTCAGTTATAGAATAAATTTAAAACTGCTCTCATAACATCTCTTTTCTCCAGAGTATATACTAACTGACTACAATTAGAGGGGTGAAACTTTAAAAAAAATCTCTGCGTTTTGGAGCTGAATTTGCCCCAATAGCAACTGCAAAAGTTTAGCAAATGATGACAACAGCTGTGGTAAGGGAAAATAGCAAATGTCACGTCTATCTTTAAGAAGGGATCGAGGGGGTGACCCGGGAAACTACAAGCCGGTGAGCTTGGCCTCGGTTCCAGGAAAGATGATGGAAGCACTGGTTAAGGACAGCATCTGCGAGCACATAGAAAACAATGGACAGCTGAAGACGAGCCAGCACGGCTTCTGCAAGGGAAGGTCGTGCCTCACGAACTTACTGCACTTCTTTGAAGGGAAAAACAGCCAGATGAACAAGAGGGAACCCATAGACATCATTTACCTTGACTTCCAAAAAGCCTTCGACATGGTACCCCACGAGCGACTGCTTAAAAAGCTATGGAACCACGGGGTGGAAGGGGATGTCTACCGATGGATCAAACACTGGTTGGCAGGCAGGAAACAGAGGGTTGGAGTAAAGGGCCATTACTCAGACTGGCAATGGGTCACGAGCGGAGTCCTGCAGGGGTCGGTGCTGCGACCGCTCCTGTTCAATATATTTATAAACGACCTGGAGACGGGGACGAAATGTGAGGTTATTAAATTTGCAGATGACACCAAACTTTGCAGCAGGGTAAGAACCACGGAAGACTGCGAAGACCTGCAAAGGGACCTAACAAAACTTGAACAGTGGATAAAAAAGTGGCAAATGAGCTTTAATATAAAGAAATGCAAGGTTATACATGTAGGGAAAAAGAACCCGATGTTCAGTTACAAGATGGGGGGATCATTGCTAGGGGTAAGTAACCTTGAAAGAGACCTAGGGGTGTTGGTGGATACAACAATGAAAGCATCAGCACAATGTGCGACAGCCTCAAAGAAAGCAAACAGAATGCTGGGTATTATCAAAAAGGGCATCACGACCAGGATGAAGGAAGTCATCATGCCATTGTATCGTGCAATGGTGCGCCCGCATCTGGAGTACTGTGTCCAGTACTGGTCACCGTACCTCAAGAAGGACATGGCAATGCTTGAGGGAGTCCAGAGAAGAGCAACTAAATTGATAAGAGGCATGGAAAACTTTTCTTACGCTGACAGGTTGGATAAGCTGGGGCTATTCTCCCTGGAAAAGCGTAGACTTAGAGGAGACATGATAGAAACCTTCAAAATCCTGAAAGGCATAGAGAAGGTAGACAGAGACAGATTCTTCAAACTATGGGGAACCACAAGTACAAGGGGGCACTCGGAGAAATTGAAAGGGGACAGGTTTAGAACAAATGCTAGGAAGTTCTTCTTTACTCAGAGGGTAGTGGACACATGGAACTCGCTCCAGGAGGTTGTGATAGGGCAGAGCATGCTACTGGGGTTCAAGGAAGGTTTAGATAAATTCCTGAAGGATAAGGTGATTGAGGGGTACAGATAGAAAGTAGAGATAGGTTATAGGAAAGTCAGGGACCACTTAACAGGTCATGAACCTGATGGGCCACCGCAGGTGTGGACCGCTGGGCGCGATGGACCTCTGGTCTGACCCAGTGGAGGCAACTTCTTATGTTCTTATTGACGAAGACCTTCAGGACAACTGGCAGATAACAGTCATTCAAAAGAAAATCATAGATGAACCAGTTACTGAAGCTAACAGCAGAGTTCCATAGTTTAGAGATGAAAGTGAAAAAAATAGCAAATGTAAAAAAGCAAGCACTGAAGCATTGAATTGGCAGCAGATGGCATAAAGCAGTGGCAGTGAAAAAAAACCCTGCAAAGGTCTTTACACTAAGTCAGTCCATCGTAGCTCTAAAACAGCAAGCAGACAGAGAGCAGCAATTGTATAAGTGACAAAAGGCATGAGAGTGGATAACACACAAAGTTAAACAGTAAGCCTGTGTCTTGCTCAGGTGCAATCAACCAGGCCAGGTCAAACCACCATTGCATTAATGTCTCCAGAAAAAGCAGCAATTATGAGAGTGACCAGTTGGCAAAGATCATAATTGCTCCAGTATGCTGAATGGAGAATGGGCCTTGCTGGCAGCTCTAGAAACATACCTCTCTAACTGCCACACACCAAACAGACAATCATTAATTTTTATAAATAACAATGATGAAGCTCGTCTTGATAGAGTTTCTGAGGGAAAAATCAAATTCATGCTACTGAACTCACTTTCACATTCTGAAATGCAGGATGAAATGACCTTTGTATATTGTATTGTATAGTAAATGACGACGGTCCATCCAGTCTGCCCAATAGTTACATTCATTATAAATTCATGATTAAATTGAATCATCTTTTTTCTTCGATATTACTGGGTCATTGACCATAGAAGTCCGCCCAGTATTTCCTTTAGTTCCAAGCAATGTTCTCTCTAAGGTGCGCAGCCACACACAACACCGAGCAGCAATTCTGAATGCCACGCACTCAAGAGCAGCACTGTCCTACATCTCTCCTGTCACCATCCTTGCTGCTGTTTTCCCAAACAAGCAGCAGCAGTGGCATAATCGCCTCCCTCATTCTCTCACGGGGCCATACCAGCAGCTTCTGTATGATGAGAACATCAGAGGGTTGTGGCCAGCAGCTGTGCATACTGAGGTTAAAGTGCCACCCCAGGCTCATTTGGAAGAGAAGCAGCAGCACTGGTTGGGAGGATGGTGGGAAGTACTGCTCTTGGTGTGTGGCAGAAGAAGTTGTGGCAGCAGCAGCCAGGGTGTCAGGTGAGGAGTAGAGACATGAGGGAGATGTGATGAAAGGGGGAAGAGGAGAGATAAAGGAAGATGCTGGAAGGAAAAAGTGGAATGATGCTGTATGGAAGGAGTGGCGAGGCATAAGGAGATACTGACAGAAAGGGAGAGAGGTGCAGACATCTTATAAAAGGGGGGAATAGGGCAGATACTGGACAGAAGAGGTCAGAGAAAGAGGGCAAATGGTGTGGGGATGAGACATAGGAGGGAGATGATGGAAGAAGGGAAGTGAAAAGGGAGACACTGGATGGAAAGGAGGGCAGATGCTGTATGGAAGTGGGGAGAGAGACAGATGTGGCCCATGCTGGATGGAAGGGGAGACAGACATTGGAGGAAGGTACCAATGGAAGGAAAGAGAGAGGGGCAGATGCTATATAGAAGTGGGGAAGACAGATGTTGGGGAGGGGGACAGAGGTAATCTTGGGAGGGAGATGATGGAAGAGGGAAGTGAAAATAGAGATGCTGGATGAGTGGACAGACATTGTATAGAAGGGGAAAGATACAGAGGAGGGAAATATTGATGAGAGAGGAGATAGAGGAGAAGAGGCTGTATAGAAGGAGAAGGTGGCCTGGTTGAAAGAGGGGAGAGACAGGAGGGAAATGATAGAAGAGGGAAGTGGAAGGGGAGACAGATAGAAAGAGGAGAGGGGGCAGACTCTGTATGGCAGTGAGAAGTGAGACAGAAGAATGAAAGGGAAGGGTAAAGAGAGTGTAGGTACTAGATGAAAAAGGGAGAGAGGAAGCAAATGCTGGATAGAAGGAGGCAGATGCTGGATAGAAGAGGGGATAGAAAGGAGCAGATGTTTGGGGGAAGAGACAGAAAGGAGGAAGATGAAGAAAAGGGAAAGAAAGGGAAGGGGAGATATAGGGGGCAAATACTGTATAGAAGTGGGAGAGAAAGAGGGCTGAGTTAGTGATAACCTGGGAATAAGGAGATGTAAAATAGGAGAACCAGGGTGAGGGAAAAATGAAAAGTTCCAGGTAGACACAGTAAAAAGGAGATAACTTAAACTAGGTAGTAAGAATAAATTAAAACTGGACATTAAGACAGCAAAATAAATTAAAGCTAAAAGGAAAAGAAGGAAAGAAAAAACTGTTAAAATGGACAGCAAATCTTGGCATGAAACTTGAGATGTAAGCCAGAAACCAGAGAAGTAAATGGCCAGAAAACAAAGGTAGAAAAAAAAATTTTTGGTTCCCTTTAATCAAGCTGCATAAGGGTTTTTTTTAAAAAAAATTGTGAATCACTGTAATACAACCTCCAACACTCATAGCATTGGAGCTTTTACTGTAGTGGCCGACGGTAAAAAAAACCCTAACACAGCTTGATAAAAAGGGGGCCTTTATTAATTTAGGATAAAGTAGTGTGGTATCCATGTTTATAAACATTAACCCTCCCTTTTACAAAAGCGTAGTATGGTTTTTAGCACTAGCTGCGGTGGTAACAGCTCCTATGCTCATAGGAATTCTATGAGCATCGGAGTTGTTATTACCGCGGCTGGCGCTAAAAACCGTTCTACGCTTTTGTAAAAGGGGGGATTATAAAATAATGGAAAATGGAATTAAGATATCTTTTCATTGGAATAATTTTAATACCAGACCAGAACCTCCTTTCTCAGGTCAGGACAGAATACTAACAGCAGCTTATTGTCTTTACCTGAGGAAGAAGATTTTGGCCTCAGCTAATTAAAAAATGTTTTAAGTTAGTCCAATATACAAAGAAAAACCAAAGCACAATGGCTTGAAAAACTGGAACTCAAATTTCTTTATTCAAAGGACCCGATAAGCTCATGTTTTGGTAAACTGCCTACATGAGGGGCTCACAGAGAGCAAACTAAGCAGCCTGTAATTCCTAAACTCCTCCTTATTTCTGCTTTTGTAGAAAGGGACCATATCCACCCTTATCCAGTGCTCCAGTTCTGCTCCTGGTTTAGAAGATGGAGTTGAACAAAGATTTCTCGTCAGAGTCTTTGATCTTAACAGTTGTTTCTGCAACCGTAAGTTCTTAATGATAGGCAAACAAAACCAGGTTGCAGGTCTTTCTGCTGCATCTGTGCAATTCACCAGAGCAGCAGAATGCAAAAACCTCTTCCAATTTTTTTTTTTTCACTTGCACATTTGGAAATGTTTTTTGCATTTTGCTGCTCTGGTGGCAAATTCCTCTTACTGACCTACAAATGCATTCACTCAGCTGGCCCCCTACTATCTCTCCTCACTGCTAAGTCTAGACTCCGTCCCTTCTATGTTGCTGCACAATATGCTTGAAACAAACTGTCCGAATCCCTATGGTGGGCTCCATCTCTGGCAGTCTTCAAGGAGTTGGTTTTAAGAAAGGTTTGGAAAAGTTCCTGGAGGAAAAGTCCATAGTCTGTTATTGAGAAAGACATGGGGGAAGCCATTGCTTGTCCTGTATTGGTAGCATGGAATATTGCTACACCTTGGGTTTTGGTCAGGTACTAGTGACCTGGATTGGCCACCGTGAGAACGGGCTACTGGGCTTGATGGACCATTGGTCTGACCCTGTAAGGCTATTCTTATGTTCTTAAAAGCCCACCACTTCAAGACTGCTTTCAACTCCTAACTCCTTTCACCTTGGGTTCTACATCCCCAACTCTATATTTCATGTCTGTCTGTCCAAGATAGATTGTAAGCTCTTCTGAGCAGGGATTGCCTATTAAATGTCAAATGTACAGTGCTTTGTATGCCTTTCGGCGCTATAGAAGTGATAAATAGTAGTAGGCCATGCATGTCTGCCCAGTATCTGTCCTAGTGCTTCAGTTTATACCATTCATTTTCTAATTACAGATCCACTGTGTTCATCCTAAGCTTATTTGAATTCTATCAACATGTTCATCTACACCATCTCTTTCAGGGGGGCATTCCAGGCATCAACCACCCTCTCTGTGAAACAGAATTTCATAACATTACTCCTATGATTTAAGCTGGATGGCATCTGCTAGCTCCAAGTATCCAACTAGTCTCTGTAAGAAGAAATAAGATTAACTGAAATACTGAAATGTTTGCTCAGTGATTCTTTTACTACAAGTACTATTACTACTAGTTATCGTTTCTGTAGTGCTGTACATTTCACATGCAATAGATGGTCCCACCTCAGAAGAGCTTACAGTCTAATTTGGACAGACAGGACTTATAGGGTTGTAGAGTGAGTGGGAGTTAGGAGTTGAAAGCATCCAAAAAAAAAAAAAATGGGCTTTTAGCTTAGATTTGAATACTGCTAGAGATGGAGCTTGACCATTTGGAAGGAATTCTATTGGTGATTTTGGTGATTCTTTTTGCTCAGAGATTTGCAGTTCATTTATAATGTCAGGGATGGCTTGATACCTACGGACTTTAGATTTCCCTTGTTCCATGTTGTTGAATTAGGACACATTTTACTAAGGGCCTCTTCTATCAAATTGCGCTAGCAATTTGTAGCTTGGTGAGCCGCCTGAATGGCCCGCTCTGCTTCCTATGAGCGTTGGGAACAGCGCAAGCCATTCAGCGCGGCTCTCAGCACTAAAAACTGCTAGCGCAGTTTGATAGAAGAGGCCCCAAGTTGCACTAACGGATTTAGCATGCCTTAAATGCTAAGAAGCAATGATGTAATAAAGGGGCATGGGGGCGGCAGATCATCATCTTGGGGGGGCAGCAGCACCTCTTTGCCACCCCCCCACACACACACACCTGGACCCTCCTACCCTATGGTACCTCTTAAAATCTTCACCAGCGTGAACAACTTCTCTGGTTCGTGCAGGCCTGTCTCCCCTCTGAAATCACTTCCAGGTCATGGGGACAGAAGTGACGTCAGAAGGAAAACTAACGCTGGCGCGAGCAACAGGTCTAAGAAGTTACTCACACTGGCAAAAATTTAAAGAGGTACATGGAAAGGAAAGGCATGAGTGTGGCATGGGGGGCATGCAAGGAGCGGGGGTAGGGCAGAGAGGAGGGGGCGCCACTGTGCCTCCTACCCTTAGCTATGCCACTGGGCATCTTAGCATTCAGCGCACACTAATCATGAGCACACGCTAAGACATTAACGCACCTTAGTAACAGAAGCCCCATGCTTTTTATGAACTGATACTGAATAATAGGTACCATTTTCTGATTATCTGTCAGATAGGCTACCACATTTATTTTTTTGAGACTACATATTCTACTTCCAGAATGGCCTTTCTGTTACCTTCAAAATACCCAGAATTATTATATACCATCAAATGTGGCTATCTGCTGTGATAACAATAGTGGTTCTTTTTAGAGATGTGCATGGCCAAAACAATTTCCGTTCATTTTTACACTTTTCTGAATTTTCCCAGTTCTGGGGTATTTTTGGTTCATTTCATCAATTTGTTTTAATAACTGTTTATGTGGAGGGGCATAATTGAAAGGAATGTCTAAGTCCGTTTTTGTCTAAACCGCAAGTCGTCCAAAGTAAAAACATAAATGCGTCCAAATTTTTTTTTTTTCTAAAATCGTCTAACTATACATCTTGCTAAATCATCTATCTTTATACCACATTTTCGTCCAACTTTTCTCAAAAACACCTAGAACAAGACCTGTTGAACGTGGGAGGGGTCTGCAAAGTTATGGACTGAATACCCAGACATGGCACCTAAATAGTGGGGTACCTTACAGGGCACTGCTGTGAACTTCACAAAAAGGGTGCCATGTCTTCTCCTCACTACAGCTCCCTTGTAGGTCATGGTGAGCCCCACAAACCACTTCCAGAATCCCCTAGACCCACTTATCTACCACCCTAATAGCCCTTATGGTTGCAGGAGCCACTTATATGCCAGTAAAAAAGGGTTTTGGGGGTGTAAAGAGGAGTGCACATGTTTAAATATCAATGCAGTGATTACAGGGGCATGGGTCCTCCTCTCCATGAGTCCCTAACCCACCCCCAAGATGGCTTAAGCCGCCTCTGTGCTGGACAACTAGGCTTTCCTATGCCAGGCTGCCAGGTGATGATGGTCTGGAGGCTGAATTTTAAAGGTGTGATTACGATTTTTATGGGGTTGGGGGGGGGGGGGGTCGGTGATCACTGGGTTAGTGTGTGTGGGTCTGTATTATGTGTTTGCAGTGCTTATCTGGTGACCTTAGGTGGGTTTTTGTGACTTAGACCATGTTTTAAATAGTCTAAATCACAACGTCCAAGTTCCGTCTAGGCTCTGTTGTAAAACTTTCAGTTATACACGCTGTACGACTAAGTCTAAACCTGCCCACGTCCCACCCAAATCCTGCCCTTGACACTCCCTTATGAAACGACTCATTTAGCTATGGTCATTCAGCGGCACTATGAAGGCCCAGGTCGTTTAGAAATATATCCAAAACCCAGTTTAATTATCGGCACTTGGACATCTTTCGTTTTTGATCGTCCAAGTGCCGACTTAGGCCGGTTTTTGGACGTTTTTCTCTTTCAATTATGAGCCCCATACTGTACATATATATATGGAAACGAGAGGGCACTCACTAAAGTTGAAAGGGGATAGATTCTGTACAAACATAAGGAAGATCTTCTTCACCCAGGAGGTGGTGGAGAGCTGGAACGCTCTTTCGGAGACTGTTGTAGGTGAAAACACCTTTCATGGTTTCAAGACTAAGCTGGACAAGTTCCTGCTAAACTGGGACATACACAGGTGAGGCTGGACTCATTTAGAGCACTGCGGCAACTCTCATGTTCTTATTTATATATATATATATATATATATATATATAATAACTTTATTTTTCTATACCGCCATAATCTTGCAACTTCTAGGCGGTTCACAGTTAAGAGAGCTGTACAATCAGCGAATTACAGCGTACAAATAGGGAAGATGTCACTGAGCAGTCAGTGATTTTAGAGTACAGAATAGTAAGAATTATTGATATGTTACAATGTAATATTAACAAGTTACAGTGAAGGGGGCTGGATAGCCAGCGAATTTCAGAATACAGAACTTTTCAAATGGTGAAAAGAGAGAGTATATATGTTAGCTTATACATTTTGATGCATGCAACTGATTTTATAAGCACCAAAATTGTTAAAATGTCAAAGGAACCAAAATGCATAGCAACAACTACACATCCTTAGTTTTTTTCAGCAGAAATTTGCAGTTCATTGTCAGCTCTTTTGGACAACATACTAAATAGCAACTAGATCTAGCAGATAACAAATGTTTACACAGACCCCTGTAGGCCAAATCTTCTGCTTTAGATTAATTTCTATCCTCACTAGCCATCTGAAATGGAAACAGAGAATAGCTCTTCCAAACAGCTGCAACAGTCCCATATGAGTTCACAATCCGACTGATATTCAAAACACGGTCAGTCTTGCATACATGTTCCTTTGGATACTCAGAACACTTGTACTAAAGGCCAAGGGTGTTAAGCACTTAACATGTCATTAATGCTCTGAAATATTGCACCAGCAGAGCCGTCTCGTACCTGGTATTAACTCTACTCCTATGTTCCACAAATTGAGTTCTCACTTTTCTTTTGGTCTGACCCACGTAGAACTGGTGGCAAGGACATGTAATGATATATACTACAAAGTCCATAGAAGTAAAACCGAGATGTCTCAATCCATCCTCCTTTTTCTGGAGCCATATGGTAACCCTATGGCCAGGGCATCAGAATGTTGGTCCATCCTACGTCTAAATGGTCTGCATTTGGAATTTCTAATTTGGATGTTTCTGTGCTCAAAAATGGGGTATAAAGTTGGATGTTCTGGCAGCCTAGATGTCTTTGCCAATCTAGACATCCAAATAGATGATTTTTGAAAAAAAATGTTTTTGATGTCCAGTGATGCTCTGTTCAAAAAAAGGCATATCTCCACCCCTGATTTTGGACGTTTTGAAGGAAAAGTCCAAATCGGACTTAGACATATACTTTTTTAACTAGCCCTCCACATTTGGATTGCAAAATCTAAGATCTATACCATTTACCCCTTGCAGCTCCAGTAGGTCAAAGTGAACAGAGTAGGGCTTCATTTTTTGCTATTTAATAGGTGAGCCCAAAAAACACAACATTGTCTGTCAGATGCTTTGCAATAATCAACAGTGCTCTGATGTACTATATTCTGGGCATAGAAACATAGAAATAGACGGCAGATAAGGGCCACGGCCCATCCAGTCTGCCCACCCCAATGACTCTCCCCTACCTTTCTCTGTGAATAGATCCCACGTGTCTATCCCATTTGGCCTTAAAATCAGGCATGCTACTGGCCTCAATAACCTGAAGTGGAAGACTATTCCAGCGATCAACCACCCTTTCAGTGAAAAAGAATTTCCTGGTGTCCCCATGCAGTTTACCTAGGCTATCGATCTAGAATGTGCTAATTATTTTTTTACAAAGCAATTTCAGTTTTGATGCATGTGAATTTCTGCTGTAACTAATAGAATTTCCACTGCCTTCTCTCAAAAGCAAGGTCCCTTCTATGGCCCAAACTGCTTGATGGTAGAGTACACTGAACAACTGAGCCTGCCCATTCCACATGGTCACCATGGATGCAACTCTAGATTTTGCTGCACCATTTCAGCTGTCAAAACATCCAGCTAAGAATATACTTCTGGATTCCTGCACTAGTTTATTGCAGAAATCACTGGATTCAGCTTAAACATTAATAGGGCAATTCTATAAAGGATACTAAAAATTAGAGGACTATTTTACCAAGCTGCAGTAAGCACTAACACATGCTTAACACAGGGCAAAAGGCACTGCCTTAGGGCACACTCAGGCATCCCACAGTAGTTTTGTGTTTGCAATGCTACCCACACACTAAAAAATATAAAATATTTTTTTAACATTAAGGGCATTGAGTAGGCGTGCCCAGCGATAATTGGTTAGTGCAACTACATGGCTAGTATGGAAGTCTTTACCTCCTACAAATAAGTATCATAAGGGCTCACACATTAATAGTCATGCAAAATTAAGGAAATTAATGCATGGCCATTAATAGACAAAATAGAAAATGGGACCCCTAAATGCCAAAAATCTGTATTCTATAACAGCACCTGGGTGTCCAAATTCTGTTATAGAATAAAGTCTAAGTTTGCATTGGGCACGAGCATTTACACCAGGGCTACTTAATTCTTATCCTCAAGGCCCACAGGCAAGCCAGGTTTTCAGGATATCCACAATGAATACACATGAGAGAGATCTGCATACCAAGGAGGCGGTGTATGCAAATCTTTCTCATGCATAATCATTGTGGATATCCTGAAAACAGGCCTGCCTACGGACCTCAAAGTTCAGACTAGAGCAGTGGTTCCCAACCCTGTCCTGGAGGACCACCAGGCCAATTGGGTTTTCAGGCTAGCCTTATAGAATTTGTATGAGAGAAATTTGCATATAATGGAAGTGGCAGGCATGCAAATCTGCGCCATGCATATTCATTAGGGCTATCCTGAAAACCCGATTGGCCTGGTGGTCCTCCAGGACAAGGTTGGGAACCACTGGACTAGAGTAACCATGACTTACACCATGTAAAAGGCAGGGGTAAATGTTAGTGCCTAAAGGTTTGTCACCTAAGTATGTAACTCACCCACACCCTGTCCTTGCCCTGACCATGTGCTCACTTCTTTACAGTCAGACCCTAAAGCACTACTTGCTCACTTATAGAAAAGTGCTTAAGGGCAATTGGGTGTTTAACTGATGTTTACCCCCATTTGGGCGCCTAACTTTTGTATCACAGGCTGATGCTCAGAACCTAGCGCCAGAATAGCACTAGCGTTAGGGCACTAGCACTGGGGACAGCATGCAAGCTAAAGATGACTGAAAGTAGCATTTAAAAGTAATCAATCCTGTGCAAATGAGGTCCTTACCTATTCCCTCCCAATGTTCGGAAACAGTGCACAAACTAAACTTTGCTCTTACTGCTGAAAAACTGATGCCAGCTTAGAGCCAGCATTAGAGTGTCTAAAGAGAGATTTCTCCTGAGAGTCTGAGCATCAACCTGCAGGGAACCCAGCTCTTGGGGGCGGGGCCTCAGAATCATGAAAGCAGGGCAGGATTAACCAATAGATCAAGTAGGCACGTGCCTAGGGCCCGAAAATGGTCAGGGGGTCCCGATGAAGGAGGGCATCAACACTGTTTTTTCCAAACGGCAATGGGCCCCTCCAGCATCGATCAGCAATGCGCCCCCCCCAATCGACGGAAAGTAAGACAAGCAAGCAACGCGGGTAAGAAAGGCAACAGGAACTGTAATTGTGCAAGCTGTGCTGCTTGCCCAAAGCTTCCCTCTGACACAGCTTTCTGTTTCCGCCTGGGCGTATGGTGGGGTGGGGTAGGGCAGGGGGCCCAGTGTACCTGTGAGCTTAGGGGCCCTCGATGAATTAATCCTGCCCTGCATGAGAGCACACATTCATAATGAAGACATAATACATATCTGTATGTTCTGTTTGCTCTCCTCCCTGTCGGCCCTCACTCCTAAGCATGGGCTTCTTGCTTCCCATTTGATTGGGTATGGGCACAAAAGCTGTGCTTATTGCATAGACCTTGTGTGCATGCACCAGGCATGTTATTCCCCCCCCCCCCCCCTTTTAACTTCCCAATGCTTCTATACTAATAGCATGCATATAATTTGAATACAATTAGTGTTGGGCATTGGAAAGTTATTTTGCTGCATTGCTGTTATGGTATTTTCCGGCGCAATTTCATTCAACACAGGAGTTTTGAGCATTGTCCCATTGTGCCTAAAGTTAGGCTCCTAATTGGCATCTAACAGTTGGTGCATTACACAGAATTTGGGCGATTGTATTCCTCCAGATATCATTGAATCAGTTTCCACAGATGGTAGAAGACAAACATCAATAGCTCCTTTTTCTTTTGAACATTCAGCACTTACACTGTCCTCACTGTCTTGTCTATTTAAAAAAGGAACATTTGCCTCCAAATGAAATTTTTAAAAAACCTTTAATGAGTCAAATGAAAAGATAAAAATCATTTTTCCCCTCTTGGCATATGTTGGACATAGACTATTAGCACAGAGCAAAATTCTTCTCTAACTTTTTTCGCTGGAGAAGCGGAGACTTAGAGGGGATATGATAGAGACTTATAAGATCACGAAGGGCATAGAGAAAGTGGAGAGGGAAAGATTCTTCAAACTTTCGACAACTACAAGAACGAGAGGGCGTTCCAAAAAATTGAAAGGGGACAGATTCAGAACCAATGCTAGGAAGTTCTTCTTTACCCAACGGATGGTGGACACCTGGAACGCGCTTCCAGAGGGAGTGATAGGACAGGGTATGGTACTGGATGTCAAGAAGGGATTGGACAATTTCCTGAAGGAAAAGGGGATAGAAGGGTATAGATAGAGGGATAGTATACAGGTCCTGGACCTGATGGGCCACCGCGTGAGCGGACTGCTGGGCATGATGGACCTCAGGTCTGACCCAGCAGAAGCACGGCTTATGTTCTTGTGCTAACTTCTAGTACGACTGTACACAATGGATTTTTCCCTGCCTCCTAGCAGAATAGAAGGGGAGGGAGAGATGTCTTATCATATCACACAAAGGGAACAATAGAAATGCAACAAAACTAGCCCATAGTAAAATGATTCAAGATACTTAAACTAGAGGGAGATGGTGTCATAAAAGAATCTTGTAGAGAATGGTGGAATGTAAATGCCTTTATGCATTACATTTAATGAGGCTTTATTTCCTTAGCCAGGCAAACAGAACTCAATCATTACATACCTCATGGGACCGCCCACCTCCTCTATCCAAGAACAAAAGTAATTGGGAATCTTTAGACATTTTCAAACTTAATAACATATTTACAATGAAATTGTAGAACAAGATTTACTCCAAAAGAAAGAACTTTCTGATATAAAACCAAGATTTTTTTTTTCTTGCAAACATCGGGAAAAATGTGGAGGCTAATTCTTTAACTGGGAGCCTTGAGGTAGGTACACCAATGCCAGGTGATGCCATTTTAAGAATACTAACATAAGTCAGCATTGATGCACCTAAAGTTTGGTGTGAACGATTATGTCAGGTCAATGGTAATGTGGATGCCCCTATACCAGTCAATGTGTAATCAGAGGTTTCCCTTATAGACTATCTGGTAAAGGAGACCACACTAAAGAAAAGGGGAAAGTTGATTTAAACAGCAACTTATATAAAAGCAACTGTTCCAATCAACTAACACTCCTAATGTTGATTTTTTCAAAGGTATATCACCACCCCCTCTTTTTTTTTTTTACTAAACTGCAATAGCAGTTATTAGCGCAGGGAGCCATACTGAATGCGGAGGGGGGGAGGGGAATAGTGTTTTGATTGTATTAAATAAGATCAACCAAGATTTAAGTTAATAAAGTTAACTGTTTTCTATAAAAATTTTTGTTTAATGGTTTAAAAAGATTTGTTTAAAATTGTGAGCTCACAAGCTTAAAACAGTGTTAAAATTCAATGTTACTCTCAAACTTGCACATTCCCCAAAATGATTTACAAAGTAAAACAATTTCTGTTAAATTTTCAAATTCAAATGAATTTCACTACAACAAGACTGTTGTTTTAAACCCTGCACAGACAGACAATATTCCCTTGGGAACAACATAAATCTATCCACCACATCAGATAAGTAAACTTGTCAATGATTTTCTATTTAATGTTCTTTAATTAACTCTTTGCAATGAGTGTTGTAAGAATTTTTGATTCTCCAATTTCAATTTTTTTCAGATAAATCTGCTGTTCTTTTTTTTCTTCCAGGTAAACATATTAAAGTTCTTTGTATTATATCTGTACTTTAGGTGTTTTATTTTGTCTCAAGTGCATTTTACTTGTTGCATTCAACTTATCTGTTCCAGAAGCTTGCTTCTATTAAATTGGGGCCCTTTATTCTGTCTCTCACTGCTTCTGGCTTTCAGGATTTTCTTCTTTTGAGCACCTGTTGCTAATTTTAATTAAATAAAACTATCTGTTTACGGTAATTCTGTGTGTTCCTCACAAGCATATAAGGAAGCTTAGTGTGTACAGTTTCTAACTTCAGAAAATTAAATAAAAATTAGTTTTCTCTTCTATGAATTCAAATCTAAACTTCACTTTATTTCCCTTTTTATGCTGTGTCTTCAGGCTGTTCTGAGCTGCACCAAAAACTCACAGGCATTAACTAGTTCTCACTTTAAACCACTTCACAATCAGCCATATTAAATTATATAGAAACCTCTTTTAAAATGCTTCTTTGGATTTAAATATGTGCTTCTATGGTACTTCTCTAATTTTCCTTATTTATTAAAAACATCAGAGAATTTGAGTTTCAATTAATTCTATATCACCCTTGCATGCACTCCCAGCCATGCAACATTGCCAAGTAAACCATTAAACTTTAAATAAATAATTTTTCTTTTCCAAGTAGGAGCTCACACACACATATCCACACCCTCTAAAGATCCAGCAGCACTCTAAAACTGAAAACCTGGGTAACACCAGTTCAGCTTCTAACATCTGACCTAATATAACCAATCAGAGGCTTTTTTATCAAGGTTCTCCTCACTTTTCAAAACAACTTGAATGTTCCATTCTCCATTTTGAAATCCACCTCTCTCCATATAAATCAATGGAGAATTTCAAAACAGAGAAATAAAACACACAAACCACATTTTGATTTAAATATGATTCACAAGCCACAACCTATTCCAGATTGTCCCATCCAGGTTTAAAAAAAAAAAAAAAAAAAGCACAAAATTAAAGGACATAGTGTATTTTCTTCAAAAATATCAATTGAAATTATTCAAAAGTCCAACATGACATGCTTAAAAAATAAAATGAAATTCTCAGTAACACATACGTTGATGTCAGCTCAGAAAAATAATCCGATAGGTCTGTTTTACCCCAAAACGCAGAGACCTATAACTCCCCAACTAATATTTTTTTATAGACTCAGACCACTTTAGATCAGGTCTGAGGGATCTTCAAAGACCCTGGCAATAAAATAAAAAGCTTTTTAAACAGCCCACCAAGTTAGAGACTAAACAGAATAAAAACGCCATTTAAAATAATAAAAACCCAGACCCATAGACCTTCTTACCAGACCTCCTAGATGACTTCCAGGCCATTCACAACATTCTTTGGGGTCCTGGGATCTTGTTGTGGCAAAATAAAAAAATCTGCGATTGCCGTGGAATTCTAGCTGGGCAAGCCCAAAATCGAGGCCCAGGCTTCAATTTGGACCTATCGGACCTCCAGGTGCAAACTTCGAACATGCTCAGACGCGACCTAGACCAAGCCGCAGCCTCAGCCTTTCCTGTACTCCCTGAGCTGACCAGACCTCATTCCATGGCTGTACACCAATGCAGCAAGTTGCACCCAACACGACTCTGCCACCCCAAACCACTATGGCCAAAATGGACCTCGAGACAGTTTCCTATGTATTATGAGCACTGAAGACAAATGAAAAAACGTCGGGGCTGCTCAAAGCACTGGAGCAGTCCCCAAAATCGCGGCAAATCCCTGCAGAAAAACGGACCCTAAAAATGGGTCTCAGCACAACTTGGCCACTTGGGCCACATGGGAAAAACATAGGGGGGCTTCTCTAATATATTGGAGCAGCCCTGAAAAGTGCATAAACCTGCCATAAACTGAAAAAAAAAACATTATGGACTGCTCATAGGTACCGGAGCAGTCCCGAAGAGGTAAAACTTTTAATTATATTTTTTTACACCCATTTAAAGCAAGTATAAAGTGTTCTATGATATGCATATAACTTATAATACCAGATGAATTGTAATACCAAATGTCCTATAGGAGGGGCCTTAAGCAAACTGGGCCAATCAGAGCCTTAGGCCCCTTCCAGCGTATTCCATGATGCACTGGGAAGGGGATGGCTTGCAATTTTGTAAGAGGCGGGCCTGCCAGCTGGCAGAGGTGTACCTCTGGCCAGATTTCCTGAATAAAGTAGGGAAAAGCAGGGGGGGTTGGGTGATGGTGAGAGGGTTTAGAGTTGGGTATTGTGCGAGCATGGTGGGAGAGAGTGGGCATCTCTCCCGCTGCCAGGGGTGGGTGACTGGAGGTTGAGCGAACTCGGCGGGAGAAAGTGGGCATCTCTTTTCCCAATCTTTGATTTGGAGCAGGGGTCTCAAATTCCCTCCTTGAGGGCCGCAATCCAGTCGGGTTTTCAGGATTTCCCCAATGAATATGCATGAGATCTATGTGCATGCACTGTTTTCAATGCATATTCATTGGGGAAATCCTGAAAACCTGACTGGATTGCGGCCCTCAAGGAGGGACTTTGAGATACCCGATTTGGAGGGGTTTTTTTGTTTTATTTTTAATTTGCATTGGGGGGGGGGGTCTGAGCTGTCAAACCTTACTTTCCTGTTAGTGCCAGCCAATCAGCGCTCAGGCACTGATCAGAAAGTAAGGCTACGACAGCTCAAACCTGTTTGCAAATTTTGGCCGCAAATGAGGTTAGGGAATCACTCAGCGATGACAAAGAAAGCTCAGAGTGCTCATTTTAATATTAATGACATTGTACTACATTTGCATGGCAGTTTTGGAGACTGCTAGAAAACTCAGAAAAGACCACAGTAAGCCATTTTAATAATCCACCGCTAAAATACATGCACGCTAACTGGAACCAGTTTAGCGACTGCATTACAGGCAACCTTAAGTTTTGAGAATCTGGCCCTAACTAATAATCTAAAGAAAGGGTTCTCCATCCAGTCCTTAAGACACACCCAGCCAGTCAGATTTTCAGAGCACCTACAATGACTATGCATAAGATACATTTGCACACAGTGGACGTAGAGCATGCAAATTTATCACAAGCATATTTATTTTAGGTATCCTGAAAACCTGACTGGCTGGATGTGTCCTGAGGACTGGATGGAGAACCCCTCATCTAAGGAAATAATATTAAAGATTTGGGTTTACAGAGGGCTCCTACCGAAGCTGCCTATTGAGATATCATCTTGGATTTCATCTTGGGATAACTTTAGACTGGATACCCAGCATGCCTGGTTATAGGATAAATATCTGGATAAAGTTAACCGGACAAAGTTCTGTTGTTAAATTTCCTGTTCATCAGGTTTTTGAATCTGGACCTCATATTTCAGGAGTGGGCAACCTCAGTCCTTGAGAGCCACAACACAGATGGGTTTTCATAATTTCCCTAATGAACATGACATGAGCTTCTACTTGCATACAATGGAGGCAGCATATGCAAATAGATCTCATGTATATTCATGGAGAATTCCTGAAAACCCTACTGGGTTGCAGCCCTTCAGGACTAAGGTTGCCTACCCCTGTCATAATGTCTATCGTCATCATAACTCAGCAGTTTCTTCCTGCTCCTTCATGCCTTCAATTCAGCTGTATCCATGGCAGAGGATCTTGGTACGATGAATTGTCTGTCATTCACAAGTAGCCCTCATAGCAGTTCACAGACCTACCACTGGCCCTAAGATAATGTCTTTCTAATAATAATTTAAAAAGAAATAGTTTCTTTTTAGTAAAGCATTCCAGATGTTTCTAACACTATTCTTTGTAAATTAACACTTGAATGAACTGATTTGGTTACCTGATCTTGATGCCCTGTGCTTCCCATTGTTCAGCATCTGCCTTCTGCACAAATATGATTGGTTTATTACTAATTTTCTATATAAGCTTTTCATTTTGCAAGCGTAAGAAATAAAAATAATCAACACCCCTCCCCCCCTTTTATGAAGACGCATTAGGCTTTTTTATCGCCAGCCACAGCAGTATTAGCTCCGAAGCTCATATGAATTCTATGAACTGCTCAGCTAATACCACCACAGACAATGATAAAAGAAAAGCCTAAAATGGCTTTGTAAAAGGGAGGGGGGCTAATGATTAGAAATAAAAATTATTATTATCTACTAGACTGGAAGAGTAGCTTAATGGTTAGTAATCTACTGAGAACCTAGGAAGTTGGGTTCAATTCCCACTGCAATTCCTTATGACCTTAGGCAAGTCACTTATCTATCCATTGCCTGAGGTACAAAAACTTAACTTGTGAGCTCACCAAGGCCAGATAAAATGCCTGCATATAATAAATGTAAACTGTCTTAACTGTACCACAGAGAGGTGGTATATCAAATCCATGATCCTATCCTATGATTTTCAGTGGTACTATCCTGAGTTCTTGTGAAAATCTGAGTAGTACAAGTCGATAGCCTTGGGCAGAATTACGGTGGAGCCATTTGTATAGATAAACACTTTAAATTTAGGCTTTCAAAATAGTAGTTCTCAATTAAACTGCTTAACTATACAAATGGGTGATGACGGTGAGCGCCTTATACCTATATTCAGCAAAGCCGCCCATCAATGTAATGACACTAAATATATTAATTTTTTTTAAATGACAAGGGCGGCATTTTAAAAATGTGAATACTGCAGGCTTATTTTATTTTATGTAAAATGTACATTACATTAGTGATTTCTATTCTGCCATTACATTCTGTTCAATCTACAATTCTTGGTGAATTAAAAATTATTGACAGGACAATGAGAGCTCAAAACTAGGGCATTAAACATTCTTATCATATTTCAAAAATCAACCCTGAATCCAAAATCCACATTTGAGAAAAGACACTTTTACTGGCCATAATGTAAGAGAAAGCCTTTTTAAATAATGATGCTTTTATTTACAAAACAAATTAAGAAACCCTTTTATGAAGTCACATCAGGCTTGTTTATCGCCGGCTATGGCGATATTAGTTCCGACGCTCATATGAATTCTATGAGCGTCGGAGCTAATACCGCTATGGCCAGCGACAAAAAAAAAAACCTAATGCAGCTTTGTAAAAGTGAGCCTAACTGTTTTACAAGCTTTGGCTTAATGGGCAATGCACTCCATAACTGTGGGTCAGCCACCTGAAAAATACTAGAGAAGATTCTTTCAGATACACTACCTGAAAAGAAGGCACATCAAGCAACCTTTTATCTGCTGAATGCAACATTCATGAGGGTTGAAAAATCCTCGGTGTTGCTACTATGATAATAGGTGCTTCATTACATAAGAACATAAGAAGTTGCCTCCGCTGAGGCAGACCATAGGTCCATCCTGCTCAGCGGTCCGCTCCCGCGGCGGCCCATCAGGCCCATTGCCTGAGCAATGGTCTATACCTTTCTATACCCCCCAATCCCTTTTTCTTCTAGGAATCTATCCAAACCTTCTTTGAAACCATTTAATGTTTTCTTGTCTACAACAGCCTCTGGAAGCGCGTTCCACGTATCCACTACCCTCTGAGTGAAAAAGAACTTCCTAGCGTTTGTTCTAAACCTGTCCCCCTTCAATTTCTCCGAGTGCCCCCTTGTACTTGTGGCGCCCCTTAATTTGAAAAATCTGTCCCTGTCTACTTTTTCTATGCCCTTCAGGATCTTGAAGGTTTCTATCATGTCTCCTCTAAGTCTTCGCTTTTCCAGGGAGAAAAGTCCCAACTGCTTCAATCTGTCGGTATATGGGAGATTTTCCATTCCCTTTATCAGTTTGGTTGCTCTTCTTTGTACTCCCTCAAGTACTTATTCAAAGCATTATGGTTTAATAACAGAATTTTTAATTGAATTATAGGAAAGCAGTGAAGAGCAAATAATGGAGGAGAAATGTGCTCATACCTCGAGCAACCTGTCATCAATCTTGCAGCTGCATTCTGAGCAACTTATAATGTTCGCAAACATAAGCCAGTAATTCTAAAATGTTACAGTAATCAAAAAGTGAGATTATAGTGCTCTAGATGTCCAATCTAAAATTTTCAGCAGATAAAAAGTCCTGCAATCTCCCCATTAAGTTTTGACGTCTACACTTGGTCTTTATGATTCTGATTTAACTAAACTCAAATGTTTTAACTAGAATTTTTTGTAGAAAGGTAAAATTTCTTTGTTCCACCTCAAAAATCTTACCTAGGCCAGCTTGATTTCTCAGTGGCATTTTGAAATGATTCCTTATAGGAAATATTGGTTTGATTTTGGCACATAGCTAGGGAGTCAAAAAAGAGGGGGACAGGATCCACACAAATATATTACTATACAGATACAAAGTAGATTCACATGAACCTCGATGGATTCTGTGTCTTGTTATAAATGTGGGAGACCAACAGAGTATTGCAAAAGGAGGATATTCACCTCCTCAAAAGAAGAGAAAAATTTGCAAAATGCAAAGGAGAGCCCAAATTCTCTCACAGCAACAAAATAAACAGAAAAAAAGACAACAACACAAACACAATGTAACACCAGATCTGGATGGCAAAGTCTATTAAATACAGTAAATGATGCTGACAAACCCAAACAGAGTATAGTATTAGCAAATAGGAACTCAACATGGTCGTGTATCAGCATGTAAAGCCTTCTTCAGGGGTCCTTAGGGGGAAAAAGCAAATAAAATCATGTGGAAGCAAAATGTATATAAAAAAAAGCAGTGGAAACAGAGAAAAATGAATGAGCTCCTTTTACAAAGCCATGGTAGCGATGCTGCTTTGTAAGTTAGTTAGATGCCATCGACTCGTGTTTGAGTCCTAGCGACTTGATGAATTACAGATCTAAAAAGAAATCAGTTTTGTGCTAGTTTGGTAAGGTCCACCAGCATCATCCCCATGGTTGTTTTCAACGTGTCGAGCTATCTGATTGCAGGTTGCCCTTTTCAACTGGCTTTGTTAAAGGGGCCCTAAATGAATTAGGAGGGAAGTGCAACAAATTAGTGACTTAAACATGAAAAGCCAAGAAAACTAACATGAACATGGTGAGAAATAAACATGAAAAAGAGATAGCTGAAGACTAAAAAGCCATAGTGCAAAAGATAAGGGCGAAATCAATTTAAACTCTAAATGGTGATAAAAAAAGACTAAGGGCTCCTTTTACAAAACCATGGTTGAGGTTTTTACCATAGACCGGTGAGGTAAATGCTCCAACGCTCATAGGAATTCTATGAGCGTCGGAGCATTTACTTGGCCGGCCTGCGATAGAAACGCTTTGTAAAAACCAGCGTAAGTGGAAAAAATGTGATCGTGGGAAAGCAAATCTATAAACATTCAAAAAGTTTACCTTAGAGGAAATACCAATGTAAAATACTCCTTGGAATGGAAAAATAAATATTCTGATAAAAAAATTACAAAGTACATAAGCCACTCAGGAAGCATGTGTTGGAAACACCACCTACAAAAAAAAAAAAAATCAAAGGCATAAACACAAAAAGCTGATAAAACAAAGATAAAAGGCAAATTGGGTGCTGAAACAAATAGAAGACAAATGGCAAGAACAAATAAATGATGAAAACCTTTTCTGTTTGTTTCTATTGCAAAAAAATGCAACATTACAAATCATTAATGAAACCCAGATCTTCTATATAAATCACTGAGCAAAATAAATTTACTTATAATTCTCCCTTAGAGAATACATTAGGAGTGCATTCATAAGTCTGCATTTCAGTTTGTTTGGGTCCCATGACTATTATTCCCAAAACATCCAACCCCTCACCTATTGTCATCTTTAGTACCACATCCATTTAATTCCTAATAAACTTTACATTCATCATTTACGGCTCAATAAATGTGCCTCCTGTATTATAAATCTGTATTAAATTTTTCCACACAAAAAACCTTCCCCTTTTCTCCAATTAAAACTCACAAACCTGACTCCCTAACTAAAATTGGTATACGCTCACCACACCATATCTCCCTGAGGGTTAAGTGAGTCTGTCCCCCCCCCCTTCCAAACACACACACATTTACATCTCCCAAAACTACCCCCACCTCACCCAGTCCCATAAATTATATGCCCTTCCAGGGTAGTCATAAAATCTCCCATTCCAATTTCTCTTCAAACTACATGATCCCAGAATATCACACTCAAGGTAAAGGAAACCTAATAGATGTTCAGTTCACTGCAGAATACCACAGGATTCTCCTTTGTTCCCTATATTATTTAATGGGTGTTATAATTACTGTGGGCTAATTTAGACTTAATGGGACTCATTTTCACAATATATAGACATCCTAAAAATGTCATAAAGACTTTTTTAGATGTTATGTAGGTCATTTTCCCTACAGTACATCTGAATTTTAAGGGGCATTTTGGGCGGGATTAGGGCAGCCTTAGGACTTGGAAGTCTTGCAAGGATAATAAAACCTTTCTGAAGATGTGCAGGGAATCATTTAGAAGTTCAGAGTTAGACCTGTTTTAAAAGCAAATAAGGGCCAAAAAGGTACCCAATCTGACCAGATGACCACTGGATAAATGACGGAATGACCCCCTGCCCCCCCAGCCTCCCTCACACTCCTCCAGTGGTCACTGACCCCCCTCCCATCTCTCAAAGATGTGTAAGAAACAGTACATACCAGCCTCTATGACAGCTGCAGATATGGGGAATCCTAGTAGAGCAGCAAGCAGGTGTCTAGAGTAGCTTGCTGGGTGATGTAGTTAACCACAGAGAGGGGGGATCCAGACTCATATCCCATCCCAACCACTACATTTATAATGGAAAGTGTGAGACCACCAAAACTCACCCAAATCCTACTGTACTGCCAAATAGGTGAAACCTACAGCCATAAGAGCTATTGGATGGTAGTAGGTTTTGGAGGAGTTGGGGCAAAGACTTAGAAAAACTAATCACACTCACAAACAATTATGGAGAATTTAGGAAACACCTAAAAACATTCCTGTTCTCGAAATACCTAGGTAACGAACAAGAACAATAGCCCCCTTCGCAATCCCACCCAAATCTGATCTTGTAAACTGCTAACCCCTAATCACTAGCAATGAATGCTCCATTCAATTTTTGGAATTTTTCTAATTCATTGTAAACCGCATGGTACTTCATGGTCCTGCAGTATACAACCTGTTGTTATTATTGTTAATGCTGTTACTACCAGATGAACACTGCCATACTCTGTAAGTAGCTGTCTGTACAGTTTCTCTTTATTGTAAACCGCCTAGAAGTCGCAAGATTGTTGGCGGTATATAAGAATAAAGTTATTATTATTATTATTTTGTAGGGCTCACCGTACAATATGAAAGAGGTTATGATGAAATGTGTACCTGGCACCCCCTTTATGTAACATTCACCGAAGTGTCCCCTAAGGTGCCCCATTGCTCTGTTGGCATGTCTGTGTGGCCAATCCATTAAAATACTGGCTCCTCCCACATCCAAAGGGGCTTCTTTTGTACATTTGCATTTGGATTTGGATGTTTTGATTTCTGAAAATGACCAAAAAAGATAGATGTACTAAGGGCCAGAATATCTAGACTTCTTGCAGTTTTTAAAATGGTCATTTCCCAACCTGACTTTTGGACATCCATGCATAAATGTTTTAAAGTCAGACTTAAACATTCTATCAAAAATGCCCCTCTAAGGGCTTAAAATCCCTCATCTATACTGATGATATCATAGTTTTAATTCCAATATTAAGGGATTGGGATCATACTTTGAAACATACAGTATATCAAACTGTTTTGATACTATTGATCAGTGGATAGCATAATTTAAATTGAAAATTAATAGGGAAAAATACATTTCTGTTATTGGCTTCTCCAAACCATCCCTGGATTGATTGTAACTTTTACCTGGTCAACAATTTACAAGTACATCAAGCTGAATCTTCAACAAAGATTCTAGGAGTTTTGGTAGTCAGCCAACTTTCTACAGTTAGGAGTGTTTTCTTAATTCTCAAAAAATTAAAGCAAATGAGAAAATTCTTTGACACTCAAAACATTTATTTTAGTTGTTGAAGCTCAATATTATCCAAATTAGATTGCTGTAATTGTGTTTATATAAGTTGTTGAAGAGGCTGCAGGTTGCTCAGAATGCTGCAGTTAGACTCATTTACTGTATTTTGCATGAAAATATGATCATGCAAAGCCCTTTTTGATTTCTTTATGGAAGCCAGGATTAGGTTTAAGATATATATATATTTGTATTCAAAATTTATCATGGGCTGGCTCCCTATTACTTGATAGATTTACATCAGCTATCCATTAGAGTTTCCAATTATGATCTGGGAAATTACTTAAAATTAAATTATTCATCTGTTAAATATGTCAAATCTACTAAAATATTCTCATCTTTTTCTTACCAAGCAGTTGTAGCTTGGAATTATCTTCCCCTCTCTTTGAGACAAATATCTGATTACCTTATTTTTAGAAAGATAGTTAAAGCAATTCTTTTTTAGATATTTTTTGTTATGAATGTTATGATTTTATAAGAAGGTTTATTTATTTACACAATACAATTTAAATTTTGTGTCCCGCTCAATGTGGATAACATAAGGCAAGAGTGTAGTAATAACCAGGAAAAATGCATACATTAAAAACAACTTTTTATGTATGTATTTTTCCTGGTTATTACTATACTCTTGCCTTATGTTACCCACATTGAGTGAGACACAAAATTTAAATTGTATTGTGTAAATAAATACCTCAGAAGAACAATCCTGAAGCCCCAAAGGCTACAGAGACACACAAAGAAGTATGCTCCTTAGTCATGTATCTTCACTGGTGTATCTGCTGTGGCATATCACAAGATTGATGACTTTTAAAGAAGAAGAATTTGCACAAAAATGGTCTCTATAAAGGGGTGGAGCTTACCATTCCCCCTCCATCACTCCTCCCCCCCCCCCTCCACCACCACCCAGTAGGCAAGAAAGAAAACATGTACTAATAGAATAAACAGATTAGTTCAGTAGCAAGGCTACTCCCATCACCCCTTGGAGTATTTGCATCCATCACAATTCACTAATTATTCCCGCTTCCACTGTCAGGGGTCAGTGACTTTTAAAGAGGCGATCATGTCTGATGTGATGGAAAACGGGAAATGTGCACGAGCGTCCTTTGTGATCAGAACCGCTTTTTGGTTCCCTGTCCCTCTTTATCTTCCTAGCTCCTTTCCTATAACCCTTCATTGTAGCTCCTTTTCAACCTAACCCTGTAAACCGTGCAGATGGAGATGGCGTGCTTGTGGAGATGGCGTGGTATACAAACCTAAGGTTTAGTTTAGTTTAGTTTAGAACTGGAATATTGCATTTGATGGGGCATGGAGGGCGGTGCCCCCCCAAATACTTCAGACACCAGTAATGTATTGATTCTTCTTCCCCTTCTGCTAATATGACTTCCCTGTCCCTAAACTAAGTAGGGAAACTATGCCTAAGACTTGATTTCATAACTTCCCAAGTAGCCATCTATGAAGGAGCTGAAACTCTTAATTATGAATAAAATCCTTGAGGAAATGAGAGATAAAAGGTCCAATATTTAGCCCATGGCAGTCAGCAGTTTTTAAGCAATGGTCTGAATTAAGCAAAAATACCAGCATTGAAAATCTGGGTCAATGTGGTCACCCAGAACTTAGTCAGGTACCTGTAAATACTCAAACTAGTGCCACATTAGCAAGACGGATAAAGTTAGAATGCTGCACCACCTACTGTTCCAATTCTTTTGTCCTTGTATACCCCCACAGCTCTGCCACTATACCTCCCTCCTGCCTTGCTGCATCTCACTCCTGCCATTCAGCACCCCTTGCTATTTTACCAGAGACACCCCTCACTTACATATATGTACATGCACAGGCACACACACATACACACATAAATATTGTGTCATTGCTGGGGTTCGTCAACTGGCCGGAGGTCCCAACTTCCGCCACAGGCATAAGGATCAGTGCTCCCTGCAGTGGCCACAAGAAATGGCTACTGGTGCTGCTAAAAGGACTCAGTTCACCAGCTGAGTAAGTTAAAATCATTTATTCTGCCAGTTAACAGTTCACTGAAACTCCCTTAGCAAAATATTACGGTTAACCTCTTGACATAACTCAGAATTGCAGTTCTTACAGTTGTTTAAACAAAAAAAAAAAAACACCAAAAATAATCCACATAAGGCCTGCTAAAATGCAGCACAAATCCAAGCGCCTACACTGTGCAAGTCTTTTCTTTCAAGTCAAACTGTAAAGCACAAAGTCTCAAGCTTCACACTTCCACCACTTGAACTCAGAATCAGCCCTAGGGCCACCCTATGTCTCTTGAATGTTTCTTTTTTTTTCTTGTGCCTTTGAAGAGTCACAGTGCACTTTACTAAAAATGCTTATGGGCAGTTTTTCCATAACAACCTACATACCATATAATATTGCACTGGCATATTTTCCTTTCTTGGTCAGTGAAAGGGGAATCATTCTTCCCATATGATTAAGATGGTCCTAATCCCTCCCAAGGTTCACCTTGTATTATGGGCTTCAGTTTTGTCAGGGTTTTCCCAGTACTAATAATAGCAGTAGCAGGGCTGGTGTCATGTGATCTGAATGTTATAAATAATAATGAGATGCCATATTAATGGGACATGTTATGGAAAACGTACTGTATGCTTCGTTTCTTTGACAATCATGAGGGAGATTGTGCTAAAGCATTACAACTAATGTTAAAGATGCTTATCATTTTAATAACACTATTGGGCATACACAGTGCTGTAGGGGAATGAAAAGTATCCAGGTGCAATATGCCTCTGCCCAGTGGCATACCTAGTATATGTGACACCCAGGGCCCATCATTTTTTTTTACACTCCCTCATCTATATGAAAAACATGGTTTTTAGTAACAATTCACATATTGCACAAGAGTGTACCTAGGAAAAGGCAACATCTTACATACTGCAGTGAGCAGTAGAACATTAATACACCCATTGTAAAACTAAACAAGCCAGACTAGTACAGATTGATACCGCACAGTCAATGCTAACAGAAAACCATGTCTTTCGTACACACATAACACAGAAAATGCCTTCGCCCAGTATGAAATATGTAATCACAAACTACCCTCCCTTCCCCCCCCCCTTTTTACCAAATCGTAGCACGGTTTTTATCACTGGCCACTGGCCACTGGCCACAGCTTTGAAGCTCATAGAATTCCTGTGAGCGTCGAAGCTAATATCGCCACGGCTGGCAATAAAAAAGCCTGCCTCTGCCCCCTCTCTCATAAAACAAGGGCCGTTTTGAGTCCAAAAGGGGTAAAGGAGAGTCGACAAATATTTTCCAATTTTGAGCCATGACATCAATGTTTCTCGTCATCCATTCCTACCAGAACATCTGGCCTTGATCACACATGCAGAACACAGATCAACCCTATGCAAATACAGGAACACAGATTAAAAGTCCTAGTATACAAAAACAAAACCCTATTGCCAGACTCTGCATGCATGTAGTACACCAGAGAAACAGAAACAAATGTATAGACGGCAGATTGTAAATTCTCAAAACCAGCATATTTCAATCATTAAGTTGAAAGTAAAATCATTTTTCCTACCTTTGTTGTCCAGCTCTCTCCTTCCTTTTCTCCCTTTTTATGGTTTGGTATCTCCTCTTCTCTCTTTCCTCCTCCTCCTATGCCTACCATGGACTGGCATTTCTGTCCTTCCCTGCCCTAGAGGTCAGGCATCTTTCTTTTTTCACTCTCCAGCAGCTCGGTCCAGCATTTCTCTAATGCCCCCACCCATAAGCTCTCCCCATCCCCCGTTCCCAATCTAGCCCTTAATACCCTCCCCCCTACTTGGTACTTTAAAAAAAACAAAAAACAGTTCAGGCCAGCACATTCTCACCCTTCTCTCCTGGCCGGTCTGATGTCACCTTTACCTTCCATCAAGCTGAAAAAACTGCTGGCCTCGGCAGTGATTCAGTGACATTGCCGCGGCTCACCTTTCTGCTTTCCATCTGCCGCAGTCCACCTGGGTGGAAACAGGAAGTTGCATCATTGGAGAAAGACAGGTAGATGCAGTAAGCAGGAGGGTGAGGCATGGGCAATGTCACTGAATCACTACCAAGGCCGGCAGTTTTTTCAGCTTGTTGAAAGGTAAGGGTGATATCAGATCGGACAGGAGAGAAGAGTGAGTACATGCTGGGCCATGGGGACCACCCAGAGCCTTGAGGCTGGGTTGTGAGAAGGGGTAGTTATCGGACCATGACTTCAAACCCGGGAACATACCCTTCATGGCTTGCACCAGGGGTGGTCCACCCACCCCCTCCCTTGGTACGCCACTGTCTCTGTTCATAGTCTGAGAGCAGCAACATGGAGTCAGATCAATGGGGTTGGAAGACTTTTCCTAGGGATTTAAGGTGAGTCGTTTTTAGGAGCTTTCTGAAGTGCATATAGGATGTGGATTTTCTGACCATTTGGCTGCATTTAGGATCTTTGGAGGCAGCTTGGTAGGGTAGAAAGTCTGCTGATGAATCTCTTGTAGGTCAATCCATTGATTGAGGGGAAGGTGAAGAATGATTGAGGTTGAGCGGATCATTTGGGTCTAGCGAATATGACCTTATTGGTGAGGTAGTTAGGCAGTAGACCGTGCAGAGCTTTGAAGAAGAGACACCCAAATTTAAAAAACACTTGGCTCTCAATTTTCAGTCAGTGCAGTTTTTGATAAAAAGGTGTGATGTGCTTAAATTTTTTCAGGTTGAATACGAGCCTCACTGCGGTATTTTGGATGATACTTAAGTCTCTGGAATTGTTTGCGTAAACCTGCTAGATAGATGATGTTGAAGTAGTCTAGGATGCTTAGGACTAGTGTTTAGACTAGGAGTTTGAAAGGCACCTGGCCAAAATATTTTCTAATGGATCTGAATTTCCAGAGTGCATTGAAGCCTTTGCATGTGACATGGTTGACTTGAGAAGATATGGAGAGTTGTCTGTCAAGATGCACTCCCAGGATTCTGATTGTGGGTGAGATGGGGAAGTTGGTTTCCCCTTAGGGCTAGGGAGTTTATTGAGAAGTTGGTGGTTGTGGCTATGAAGAAATTGTTTTTTTTTCTGTGTTCAGTTTTAATTTGAAGTGGGCTATCCAATTTTCTATGGTAGACAGGATGGTGTCTATTCTGTTTATTTCTGTGGGCATCAGGCATGTGACATGGAGGACAATTGTAATATTGTCAGCGTAGCTGTAATGGGAGACATTTAGATTCCTGAATAGTTCCCCTAGGGAGGCAAGGTAGACGTTGAAAAGCAAGGGTGACATTGGGGGGTCCTTGTGGTATGCCACATTTTCTAGTCCATACTTTACTTGGTAGCTGTGGGATTTCAGGAACCACTTCTAGGTAAGATAGTAGCAGGTCATGATCCAGAAGGTCAAAGGCACTGCTAAGGTCCAGTTGGATTATGAGCGTGTTTAGACCCTTGCATAGTAGATTATATAGGTCGGTGATAAGTGATGCAGTTACCGTCTCAGTGCTGAATGACTGTCTGAAGCCTGATTGGGAGTCATGGAATAGTTGAAAGTGTTCCAAGTGGTTCATCAGTTGAATTTGTACTATCCCCTCCATCAGTTTTATGAAGAGTGGGGTTAGAGTGATTGGTCTGTAGTTGTGAGGCTGAGAAGTGGTGTTTTTCTTATCTTTTATGATGGCTCAGATAATGATGTGTCCTCTATCTGCTGGGAATTTTCCTCTGTTTAGTGTGTCTGTTAGCCTGGAGTAAAGATCTGCCAGGAACTCATCTGAGGCTTTAGACATTAGAGCAGGTGGGCAGGAGTTGATGGGAGAATATGTTTGAGTGTATTTTTTAAATAGGAAATGAAACTGAGACCAAGGTGGGTTGGTGAAGGAGCTCCAGAACATGTTGACTCAGAGTGTACGATTTTTTTTGAGTTCAGTGTGTTTCTGAGGTCGGTGGAGTGGTTTGTTTTGAGGGAGGTTCTTGTGGTTTGTATTTTTGATCGAAAATAGTGAGCAAGGGCGTTAGTAGAGGGAGAGAGGTCATTGGTGGAGCTTGTTAGAAATGTGACATCGGTCAGGTTGTTGACTAGTCTGAATAGCTCCTTTGAGTCTAGACCGTGCTGGTTTGATCCCGTAAGGCTATTCTTATGTGCCTAACACTTCTCTAGATGTGGCTAACAATGTAAGAATGAATGAATGAATGAAATGAAATCAAATGAATTGAATTGAATTGGAAATAAGAATTGCACTTTATCATTGAGGAAAAGAGATTAATAGCATTATGAGAATTAAAGATTGAAGACTTATTTATTCATATATTTATTCATATAAAAACAAGTAATCAAAGTAGTTATGAGATATATCAGGTGAGATCAGTGACGACTGCTGCTACACTGATTATCTCCATATCAGAGAGATTTCTGAGAATTCCCGTGTTTAACATCTACATACTGCTTTCTTACAAACTTGATTTTATATAGCAAGAGGAAACTAATTTGAGGATATTAAGTACTTGCTATATTGTCTATTTTTAAATTAACAATGTAAGTAACATTAGGCATCATACAGAGCCTCTATAGACATGATTCACATTAAAGGTAGGCACTGGAAATATAGGCCTTGAAAACCCTACCTTTCCTGAACACGCTATTCTATCAACAGTGCCATCACATGATTGACATTTAAGATGGCTGCCGACAATGGCACCATTTATAGAATTTGAGCCTTAGAGCATAGGGCCCTAAATGTGAAATCACTATGGATTCCTTATGTCTTCACTGCAGTGCAGTATTAGCATTATACATTCATGGATTAATTTCTTAACATGGCTACAAGACTTATTGGTTAAACAAACATGCAAACATTTAGGCGGCGTTTTAACATAGACATTGGTAGGTGCCCTACTGGTGCCTAAGTTATGTGAAAAGCACTGTTTAAAATATATTTTTTTTAAATGATTTTCAAGGCGCCTACTGGCACCTAAAACCATGGCACTGGAATTGTGCCTGTGTAGGCACTTTATGGCGCCTAACTCCACTATAGATGTGATTTAGGTCAAACCCTGGCCTACATTTCTGGTACCTACCTTTGCCATAGGCACGATTCTCTAAACAGCACCGTTGCATGATTGACATACAATCAACAGCTGCTTTTAAGGCGGCCGCCAGCAACAGCACTGTTTAGAGAATACGGGCCTTACTGTATGCCACAAGTTGAGTATCTAATAATCCTTGCTAGGAACATTTTGTACTTAGATATGCTTTTCATATGATGTAAAAGAGATGAGTACAGTTGCAGAACAGCTGAATTAGAGCCCAAAACTTGTGATTTACTTGTTCTAAATGCTGTCACTATAACTCAAATGGAACTACATTAATCTTTTTTCACTTTTTCTGTATCGATCAAGTGAAAGCCAAGATTTTTAAAAATCTAATCATGCAAAGTTTCTATTTCCTTTTTCTCTACTCTATTTACTGTTTGCCATGCAAATATTGAAGAGGCAGAGGGAAAAGAAAGGCTAGAAATAATTGGTGCAAATGTCTAAAAAGAATATTACAAAAACAATTTTTTAAAAAGTCAAGAATTCTTGTTCAAATTCCAATGGCCTCTCTTCATGACCATTTTTATATAGAACAACTTTATATTCTGTTATAGAATACTAGCATAACTTTTTATTAGAATACCTTACATATACCTCAGCTGAAAGCTATACCATCGGTAATTTCACTATCAGCAGAGTCTCCCAAGGCAGATAGATTTCAGCAAAGATGTCAGACTAACTATGTACCACCTGAAGGGATGCAGTTCTGAACCAGGGCAAGGTCAGCACATGGGCCAGGTAAGAACACTGATATAAGGCCTTGTGTGAGGATCTGAGGCCCTGTGGAAGTATGAAACTTTTCTCATGCCCTCTCCCCTCCTGCCACGTCGACATTCTAAAAGCAAGGAAAATGTTTGCACCTTGTGACAGAATGCTGAGGCATTCCCCCCTCCCTTCTTGTCACATATTAACCTGACACACATTTACCCTTATCCCTTATCCATTTATTCCTTATTCCTTATTTGGGCAACAATCAGACTTTGCCTAAGTGCAAAAGCAGACCCTGAGTTTAAGACTAATCACGAGGTACTTAAGGAGCATGCATTATAACCTTTAGACATAAGTGTTTGAGGCTTGTGCAGTTAAGGCAGAGATTACTGGAATGGGACAGGAACAGTGATAAAACTCACAAGGAAATGAGAAAATTGAGTTCCTGCAGGGATGGGGACAAATTTGTCCCCATGTCATTCTCTAGTCTAGGCCCATCGCCAAAGTGTGCAATGCATTAATATTTTGTTAAAATATGCATAAGGTCATTACTTTGCTGTAGTTCTTTCCCAAATTGATTATTATTATCTGTATTTTGCTTTACCCAAAAATTATTCAGCTGCTTATAGTTATTGAAGAACATTGCAGCTAAGGTGAGTTTAAAATACAAAAGCAATCCTGATAAGGCTAAATAGACAGGGATTCATTCAAACCCATAGCAATTACCATGCAGCATTCAAATGTCAATATTGAAAAATTGTCCCTTCATTTGGCTAGCAGCCTAGGAAAGAAGTCATGGGCAAGTGTTATATCACAGTGTTGAAAGAACATTTGGGCCATCAATGGCGCAGTGGTTCTCAACCCTGTCCCAGGAACTCCCCAGCCAGTTGGGTTTTCAAGATATCCCTAATGAATATGCTATAGAGAGATTTGCATACCTGTCACTTCCATTATATGCAAATCTCTCTCATGCATATTCATTAGGGATATTACAAATAAAATAACAGATAAGATAACAAATAAGATAGCTGGACATTTACAGGAGCATTACATTTTAGGGTACTGTATTCTTGGTTGATATTTTGGGGTGGAAAAGAATACCAGAGGAACGGTGGAATTGAGAGGGGTTTTATCAGGGAGGGGAGGGAAGATGGGTGGAGTTAAGGTGACTGGATATATTTTTTGAATAGCAGGGTTTTGATTTCTTTTCGGAATGTATTGAGGTTGTACGTTGTTGTCAGCAGGTTGGAGATGGAGTGGTCGAGTTTTGTTGCTTGCGTCGCAAGTAGGTTGTCAAACATCTTCTTGCGTTGAGTTCCTTTGAGTGGAGGTTAGGTAAATAGGGTCAGGGATCTTCTTTGTCTAGTGGTGCGGATCTGATTTAGGCGGTTGTTTAGGTAGGAGGGGGCAGAGCCATTTAATGCTTTGAATAATAGACAGTAAAGTTTGAATTGAATTTGTGCTTGTATTGGTAACCAGTGTGAGTCTAGGTAGGCAGAGGTGATGTGGTCATATTTTCACAGTGAGTAGATCAATCTGAGAGCAGTGTTTTGTATAGTCTGTAGTTGTTTTAGCATGTTGGCAGGGCATGGCAGATAGAGGGAGTTGCAGTAGTCCAGTAGACCTAAGACTAGGGATTGGACAATGAGCCTGTATTGCTCTATGTCGAAGAATTTTCTTATTTTACGTAGATTTCTCATGATTAAAAAAGCTTTCTGGGTTGTCTTGTTAATTTCAGCCTGTATTGTGCAGCTTCTGTCTATCGTTACTCTTAGGAGTTTAAGATCAGGCTGTAATGGGTATTTGGTGGCCTTGATTTCTAATTCTGTGATGGTGGGGGTTTTGGACTTTTCGAGCAGAAGGAATTTTGTTTTATCTGAGTTTAGTTTCAATTTGTAGTCTGTCATCCATTTTTTCACTGCATCTAGAGTTTTTTCCAATTTTACTATTGAGGTAGGGTCAGGTGAGTCAAAGGGGAGGAGTATGGTGATGTCGTCTGCGTAGCTAAAAGATGTAACATTTAAATTGTCTAGAGTGGTTCCGTTGGAGGAAATAAAGAGGTTGAAGAGCGTAGGTGATAGTGGTGATCCTTGTGGAACTCCGCAGGGGTTGGACCATGGATCAGATTTGAGATCGTTGTACTTTACTCTGTAAGTTCTTGATTTGAGGAATCCTTGGAACCAGTTGTATACCCTACCTGAGATCCCTATGGCTTCAAGTATCTGTAGTAGTATAGTGGGGTCGACCAGGTCAAATGCCGCAGAGAGATCAAGTTAAATTATCAGCATCTTTTTGCCTTTGCTAAGGTGCTGTCGAGCTGTGTCTAGTAGGGTTACTAGTAGTGTCTCTGTGCTATGGTTGGTTCAGAAACCTGATTGTGAGGGATGAAGTAGGTTGTGGACTTCCAGGTAGTTAGTGAGAAATTGTGCAACTAGACCTTCTATTATTTTAACGTATATTGGTATTGAAGTGATGGGTCTGTAGTTGGAGGGGGTATCAATTGGGGCTTTGTGATCTTTCACAATTGGGGTGATTATGATCTCTCCTAGGTTCTGTGGGAATTGTCCTTCCATTAAGGTGGTTTGTATCCATTGCATGAGGCTAGCTCTGAATTTGGTGAAGGCGTTTGTTATCAAGTATGTGGGACAATTGTTTAGGTCGCATGATGCTTGGCTATATTTTTTGTAGAGTCGATTCATGTCAGACCAGTGTACTAATGGGAAGTTGGTCCAGCTTCTGTCCGCAGCAATGGCTTCTCCTATTGTAAGGTTTGTAGTTATCTCATCGAAGTGGGTGTGTATGCTGTTGAAGGTGGTCCTGATCTTGGTGATCTTGTTTTTGAAGTGGTCTGCAAGTTGGATGGCTGTTGGTGGATGGTTTCCTTGAGTAGCTAGGAAGGGTTTAGTATCAGTGAGGTTTTTTTACTAGTTTGAATAGCTTTTTTGTGTCTTGGGTTTCCGTTCAATTAGCTGATGTCTTCATAACTAAAGAGTCTTTATAACTAACAATTAGCTGATGTCTTTATATTTAAAGAGTCATATTTGGATATAACACAATAATTACTGAACCTTAATTAAAAGAAGACGGATTGTTTAGACTCAGCTATTCATGGTCATCAGTACAATCTTACTATGCTGAATGGCTGAATATATGCAGAATGTATGAAAAGTCACACATTTATTTTAAGCCATGAAACACTAATGTAAATCAACTTGTATCATCCTAGTATAGTATATAGGTATACTCGTCTGGACTTTCAATGTTAATGACTGTATGTACACAAGAAGACACTGCAGTCAAAACGTATTAGAGGAGGAAATGTCCTGATATTGCTTGGAATATTTTTCAAAAACTAGAAGCACAGCAGCATACATATTACTTTACTTGATTAGAGTAATCATAACTAATTCTGACAGGCATACTATATTTGTTATTTGGGGAGAGCTATAAAAATTTGGTAACATTATTATTTTGATTTGTTTGCTATGTATCCATATGTTTGCTGTACAATATAATTTTAGTTTATAATCCGCTTCAGGGCATTGCTATAACTAGAATATCAATTTCAACAGATGAAATGAAATGAATGCATCCATTGCAGTGAGAAGAACTAACAAGCAATGGATATTTTCATGGTTTTCTCCCTGTGTTCGTTTTCCCTAGCTAAAAAATCTTATAAGGCCCAAAAAACTGCAGTTGCTTTATAACTAAGCAGCAACAATATAAGATAAATATATGCATTACTTTATTATATGGCAAAAAAAGAGTGCTATGACTTTCTACCGCTTTCAAATAGACCATTCCTAAACCACTCTTTGGTATGTGGTAAGAAAAATCTTACCACGCATCCTGTGTGGGTTAAAGGCGCTTTGTCTAACTGTGCACCCACTCATGGCTTAGTAACGTTTGCTTACTTCATGCAGCATGCATCTCCCAGTGTTTCAGGCACAGATTAGGACTGAACTAGAGCTATCCTCACAGAGTAGTCATTTTGGTACAGGGAATTATTTTAATAAAATATAGACATTCACTATGAGAGAATTCCACTGTGTGCAATGCTGTGCCAAACAGGCTGACTGTAGAGCTGCTCTAACACATCTGATCTAGACAGCTGGGCGAATCACCATAAATAACAGTATCCCTACTGAGATGTCTCACATGAGTAATCAGGAGCATTACTTCAAGCATCCACGGGGAGCCAGAAATACTTGAATTCAAATCACAGTCACCTCGCAATAGGAATCAGCATTAATAGCCAAGAGCTACCTTTGGAATAGTAGATGTTTGTATTTTAAAAGAAATATGATTGATTGTGGGAAACAAACAAATTACTTGGGCAATGGATTATTTTCTGTATGCCTGACCAAACTACTCTATTTGTAACAGATATCGAAATAATTGAATTCCACCATACAGCCTTTAAAGCATTATACTGCAGGTTCTACATATTGAGCTTAGATTTGTGTGCCAAAATTTGGGCACACCCCTGAAATGCATATGAAAATTACTTGGCTAGCAAGCCAATTAGCATAAATAATTGGATGCTAACAACCAACTACTGAAGTTAATTGGCACATGTTAAAATTTGTGCATGTATCTATCTATGTGCTATCCTATGAGGCACGGCACCTAATTTTAATAGCATGTAATTCAAAAGGGATCATGATCATGGGAGGGGCATGCAAATGTAAGAAAAAAATAGCTGACACGGTAAAATGGGAAGACAAGACATTTCTTAGATATTTCAGTGATAGGAAGAAAAGCAAAAGTGACATTGTGAGACTCAAAGGCGAAGGGGAGAAATATGTAGATTAAAAAAAGGCTTAATTGCTTATCAAATATTTCTGTTCTGTGTTCATGGCTGAAGAAGTGGGAGTGGGACCACAGGAAAAATAAACGTGAATAGGGATGGAGGAGTGGTATACCCTGATCGATTTTCAGAGGGCCGTGTTCGTGAGGAGATAGCTAAATTAAAGGTAGACAAAGCGATGGAGCCAGATGGTGTACATCTGAAGGTACTGAAGGAACTTAGGGAAGTTCTGGTGGCTCCGCTGACTGACCTTTTCAATGCTTCTCTAGAGTCAGAAGTGGTACTGGAGGACTAGAAAAGGGCGGATAAGAACATAAACAATGCCTCCATTGGGTCAGACCTGAGGTCCATCGCGCCAAGCAGCCCGCTCACGCGGTGGCCCAACAGGTCCAGGACCTGTGCAGTAATCCTCTATCTATACCCCTTTATCCCCTTTTCCAGCAGGAAATTGTCCAATCCTTTTCCTGAACCCCAGTACTGTACTCTGCCCTATTACGTCCTCTGGAAGCGCATTCCAGGTGTCCACCATACGTTGGGTAAAAAAGAACTTCCTAGTGGAATTAAGGAAGAAGTAGGGAATTACAAGCCAGTAAGTCTGACTTCTGCAGGATCGCGCTAAGGGATCTCCCTGCCACAATAGGTTTAGCCTGGCCCCCCGAAGATCACTGGCATGAGGGATGCCCAGTCCCTCCTGCCCAGCATCTTCAAGGTACTTATCTTAAATGTTGCAGGTAGGCACAGACCAATAGGACTCGTTTTGCCACAATTGCTGGCTTTCTCAAGGGTTCACATAAGCTGCTGCATAATTATTCAGCCATAGCATTTAGTCTCTGGGCTTCCTACTGAGCGGGTAAAAAGGTTTAAAGCAGGAAGAACAGGTGTAATTGATGAAGGTCATTCTAGTTATCCATCAATATCGCACACACAGAAGCACATTGACAAGGTGGATGCCTTGAATAGAGAAGACTGACGGATAACGGTGTCTCAATCGGCTGCAAATTTTGATATCAACTATGGATATGCATTTGCCATAATGCATGATGACTTAGGATACAGGAAAATCTGAGCATGATGGGCTCCAGCTTACTGATCTATACAAGCAACAGTGTGTGGAGGTTGCAACCCAGTTCCTTAGACAGTATGAAGAAGATCCGAGTATTAAGAAGACAATTGTCACCGATGACAAGACATGGGTACATCACTGTGGCCCAGAGAGCAAAATGCAAAGCATGATGAAGATAAAGGAAGCAGTGCTTACCTGACTTCAGGAGCAGCCAAATGCAGAAGCTAGTTGAACAATACAACAAATGCGTTGTCTTGATATGTTCAATTGCTCACAGTCACTTCTATTAAAGCTGTTAAATGTATTTTGCCTTTACTTTTTCATTTACCTATATATATTGCTTCCTTTCCCGTAGAGATCCAATGTATTTGTCCTCAAGCTTTCTTGAATTCATATAGTTTTCATATCCACCACCTCCACTAGGAGGATGTTTCACACATTCAGCACCCTTTCCATGGCTTCTAATAGAATCAGGGCCGCCATCAGAAATTTCTGGGCCCCTTACTGAGCAATCCTATTGGGCCCCCCACGCACCCCTTCCCCCCCTGACTCCCCCCCCCCTTCTTCTATGGGCCGAATACACACATACTTTTCTCTGTCGCCGCACTCTTTGACCAAAAGATTTGTAAGCCTGCAACCACGTCAAGGTAGACTCTTTCAGCAGGGCCCTAACCTAACATAAACTAAACTAATCTATACCTATCTATTCTAAACTAACATATGTCTAATACTGAACTAATAACAAACTAACAAACATCTGCATAATAAATAACTAATAAATAATAGTGCTAGTAGCTATAATTCACTTTTGAATGTAAAATCTCAGTTAAGGATTTCTTTTGACCTTTGTAGGCCAGAAGTAGATCACAATTGCACAATATTTTTTGTAAGAAGTATTAAATGTGTTTTTATAAATACTGTAAGCTTAATAAATATATCAGAAAAAACTACACATCTGAGCGCATATCTAAACATACACATCTGAGCGCATATCTGAACATACACATCTGTATAATCCCATCCTCCTCAGCTTGCCTATAGCTGCATCATGCATGTTAAAAATGTACGATATGTTGATATGTGCACCTTCCTTTCTTCCCATCCATCCTACTCAGCCTGTCCTTACACATCCACAGCTGCATGTTAATGATGATGTATATGTTATGATGATAAATAAGTGCATATGAGCACATCATTAACATGCAACTATGGATGAATATATAATGATGTTATGAGTGTGCACCTCTTCCTTCCCATCCTCCTCAGCATGTCACATACAGCATGTTACATTACACAGACTTTGTGTAATGTAATATGCTGTATGTGACATGCTAAGGAGGATGGGAAGGAAGAGGTGCACACTCATAACATCATTATATATTCATGAATCAATCTGATAATCATCACCACCAGGCTGTGTGTGTTATGGGATGGAGGAAGAAAGGTGCATGGGATGGAGGAAGAAAGGTGCATGTTTAAATTGGGCGGGGACAGAAATCCCACCCGTCCCCGTGAGGACTCCCCTCCGTCCCCACCCATCCCCACGAGGAATACCCTCTGTCCCCGCCCGTCCCTATAAACTACAGAAATAGTTATTTCCTTTAATTATGCTACTGAATTAAAGGCTCTGGTAGAAACCCATTTAAAAATAAGCAAAAAGACTTTATTAATTTGGAAATATTAATTGGGAAGAATACATACTTTGTAAACAGGTTTCTACCAGAGCCTCTAATGTTTATTTTTTATCAACACAACTAATATACTACTTTATCCTGAAGCAAAAAAAAAAAAAAAAGAAATTTTTCCTACCTTTGTTGCCTGGTTTCTGCTTTCCTCATGTTCTCATTTAATTCCTTCTATCCACTGTCTCTCTTCTTTCTGCATCTTCCATTTGCTCTGTTACTTTGCCTCTACCTTTCTCCCCCCTCCCAAATTGGTCTGGCACCCATCTTCTTCCCTCCGCTCCCCCCATAGTCTGGCATCTCTGTCTTCTTCCCTGCCAGTGTCTTCTCCCCACTCTCTCTTCCCCATTTCCTTTCAGCATCCTTCTCCCCCCCATCTTCCCCATTTGCTTTAAGTGTCCTTCTCCCCATGTCTTTCCCATGTCCTTTCAGCGTCCTTCTCCCCCTCTGTCTTCCCCATGTCCTTTCAGCGTCCTTCTCCCCCCTCTGTCTTCCCCATGTGCTTTCAGTGTCCTTCTCCACCCCTTTGATTTCCCCATGTCCTTTCAGGGTCCTTCTCCCCCCTCTGTCTTTCCCATGTGCTTTCAGCATCCTTCTTCCCCCTTCCCGTCTTCCCTATGTCCTTTCAGCGTCCTTCTTCCCCCTCCCGTCTTCCCCATGTCCTTTCAGCGTCCTTCTCCACCCCTTTGTCTTCCCCATGTCCTTTCAGCGTCCTTCTCCCCCTTCCCGTCTTCCCCATGTCCTTTCAGCGTCCTTCTCCCCCCTCCCGTCTACCCCATGTGCTTTCAGCGTCCTTCTCCACCCCCCTCCCGTCTTCCCCATGTCCTTTCAGCGTCCTTCTCCATCCCTTTGTCTTCCCCAGTGCTTTCAGCGGCCTTCTCCCCCCTCAGTTTTACCCATTTCCCTTAAGCGTCTTTTCTTCTCCACTCCACCTTTCCTCCCTTTCTCCCTCCCTGCCCCTTACCTTTGTGGCGCTTCCCCACCCGACCGACAACAGAACAGGCCCGGTCGGACAAACCTCCCTTGGGGAAGACTAAGACTTCAATTGGCCAGATACCAAAGGCCACTTACACTGGGAAGAAAGCGTAAGACTATGGTTGGCCCAGATGCCTAAGGCCCCTCCCTGGTGCATTCTAGAGTGCCCCAGGAAGGGGAAGGCCTCCCATTTTGGAAGAGGCAGGCCTGCCGAGGGTGTGGGCATCCCTCTTGCCAGCCATCTCCTATATTGGAGGGGTTCAGCAGGTATCATGGGTGATGTTGGGGTGTGAGAGAGTGTCAGTGTGTGTTAGGGAGTGTCGTGGAATATCTGGTGAGTGTTGGGGAGGTGTTGGGGAATGTTGGGCGAGTGTCGGGGTGTGTTGGGGAGTGTCGGAAGTTTGGGGGATTGATAGGGCTGGCGGCAGGAGGGAATGGGCATCCCTCCTCCTGGGTGAATTCAAAGGGAGGTTGGGGTGGCGGCAGGATGGATTGGGCATCACCGCCTGCCGGTCATGTTCATGTAGGGAGGAGGGGTTAAGGGGTTCCCTGGCACAGCAGCTCAGCTGATAGTGGCGGGGGATTCCCTTGCTGTGATCAGCTGATGGGAAGGGATCCCCCAACACCCCTCAATCTCCCCCTTGCGAACCCAGCTTTGGCCTCCCCTTCACACTAGCCTCCCAGATTGCCCCCCCCCCCTCTGATTCTTCCTCCCCCCTCCCGACCAGGCCAACATTTCCAACATGACCAGCATCACTCATAATCTCCCCGCCTTTCTCCTCCTCTATTTGCTTAGCACAAGAGGCTGGATTTCAACCTACACCACTTGGAATAGAATCCCCGGTCCTGACAAATTCCTCCGCCCTCTTCGACTTTTACACAATTGCACAGAAGCAGGTCCTTTCCCAATTCCTGTGATCAACACCACTCGCCACCCTCCTAGACCAACTCCTAAAAGAAAGCGATCTCTAAAATATTTGCAACGTACGATACCCTCCTGCCCCCCACAACAATCCATTCTTCCTTGTGCCTACTTGAACATCCGCTCAGCTAGAAATAAGGCCTAGCTCATCAAAGACTGGCTGGGAGAAACTCGCTTAGACATTGTCCTCCTAACCGAAACATGGCTCATTTCCGACCAGGACCCCATCAAAGGGGACATTCTCCCTCCACACTACAAAATTATCACTCTCTCAAGAAACTCAAAAAGAGGAGGTGGCCTCGCTATCATTCTCCATAATCACCTTCACTTCCATGTCCTAGACTCTAAATCAACCAAGGACCTGGAAATCCTCACCTGCAAAATTTCCAAAACAGACTGTATAGATAACCTAATCGTCACGCTATTCTATATACCCCCTAATAAATGAAATCAAGCAAAAGATTATTTCTACCAGCACCTTCTTACGAACTCGTCAGCAGGCACCTACAATCTCTTAGCAGGAGACATCAACCTACACCTAGAACAGAAAGAGAACTCAAATGTCGCAGACCTTCTCTCCTTCCTCACGTCACTAGGCTTCTCCAATCCCCCTCAAACCACAACCCATAACAAAGGTCACCACCTCGACCTCATCACCTTTCTCTCCAATACCAACACCACTCCCAATATAAGTCTCTCAGACCAAACCTGGTCAAATACCCCCTGGTCTGACCACCTCCTGTGCAATTTCGAACTAGCCTGGCACAAAAAACAACCTGACAAAAAGCCTAACCCCATCCATACAAAGCAATTCATCTGGACAAGAGAACATCTAAATCCAGCAGACTTCTGGTCACACTACACTCTCATCTCCGACTCCGACGTAGACCCCAACTTCCACCTAAATTGGAAAAAATTTAGCGACCAGGTTCTTAACACCACTGTCACTCTTAAACTTTGCCCGAAAACTCTTCGCCCCTCAAACAGCTGGTTTGACACGGACCTCCTGACCATAAAACGAGAAGTCCGGAAACTTGAAAGAATCTGGTGTAAATCAGGGACAGATTTAGACAGACTTACCTGGCGACTGAAAGTCAAAGAATATAAAAAACAGATCTTCGATAAGTGCAGTAAACACTACTCCCAACTAATAAACTCCCCTTCTCTAAACAGCAAAGCACTTTTTAGACTAGTTAACTCCCTGTTCGACATAGACTCTCACAAACGCCCTACCTCCGACCTCCCTCCCTCCGCAATCACTCTAGCTGACCACTTCGCGAACAAAATCCACACTCTAAAACTGTCTCTTGCAGCTCACAGCCCCGAACCCCCACTCAACCTACACGCAGCAGATACAGAAGGTTCAATAGCCGACATGTCCTGGACCTCCTTTGAAAATCCTGACTGGAATCTATTCCTCGAACTTTATTCTAAATACGCCAACTCCAACTGCCTATTAGACACTTGTCCTCCCACCATCATGAAATGCGCCCCCCCCCCCCATCATTCAAAGCAGAACTCTTCAATTGGGTATCTCTATGCCTGTCCACTGGACACTTCCCGTCCAAACTTGGCCACATCCTCATTTCCCCTATCCCTAAACAACCTAAGGATCCAATCTCTTCCATCACCAACTACAGACCCATCGCCAACATACCACTCTTCCAAAACTCATGGAAGGTCTTGTCAACAACAACCTTACGAGTTACCTTGACAAGTTCAATATTCTTCATGACTCCCAGTCCGGTTTCCGCCCAAATCATAGCACCGAAACCATCCTAGCTGCCCTGACAAATTACCTCCTCCACCTGTTCTCACTGGGCAAAAGCGCCCTGATACTTCAATTCAATCTGAGCAGTGCCTTCGACCTGGTCGACCACGACATTATGCTCTATTGCCTTGACTCCATCAGCATCTCCGGACAGGTAATAGATTGGTTCACAGGCTTCCTAACCAACCGTACCTACCAGGTCCACAGTAATGGAGCCTTCTCCCACCACTGGCGTAACCCTTGTGGAGTCCCACAAGGCTCTCCCCTATCCCCCTCCCTATTCAATATTTACTTGACCCCTCTGGCACGAAGCCTAGCAAACTCAAACCTAAAATCGTTCATATATGCAGATGACATCACCATCATTGTTCCCACTACCTCACTCACTCTAGAAACGGAAAAACTCATCTCATCTATCCTCACCAAGTTAGAACTGTGGACCTCAAAACTCAAATTAAAATTGAACTCTGAAAAAACCAAAATCTTCCTAACGAGTCCCAACCATAAATTAACAAACACTTCCCTCAGATTGAATGGGCTAGATTACCCTATCCTACCCACCATAAAAATCTTTGGAGTCATCCTGGACCGCACCCTGACCTTCGATGACCATACCAATGCCCAGGTGAAAAAATGTTTCTGTACCCTCTGGAAACTGCGCACCATCAAACGTTACTTCAACCACCAAGCCTTCCACTTACTCGTTCAATCTCTGGTATTAAGCATATTAGACTACTGCAACATTATTTACCTGGGATCCTATAAAAATACCATCAAACGTCTTAGAACAGTCCAAAATGCGGCCGTTCGCCTCATCTATGATCTCAAAAAATACGACCATGTTAGCCCCTACTACACCAAACTCCATTGGCTCCCAGTAGAGGCAAGGATCATCTTTAAGTTTGCCTGCCTCTGTTTCAAAACTCTAACAGGATCTTCCCCAATCTACTTGTCTGAGCACCTTGAAATAACAGGCCCCTCTCGCACACGAAACGACCACTTATTCATCTTTCCCTCTCTAAAAGGCTGCCTCTACAAGAGATTCACTGATAGAACCCTAGCATTCCAAGCGGGCAAATGGAACAATTGCCTTACCGCCCTCATCTCCAACTCCCCGCCCTACCACCTGTTTAGGAAGTCACTAAAAACCTACCTCTTCGACAAATTCCGCTAACGCTGCCTTCCCTCCTTCCCTGCACCCTCCTGACCTCGATATGCCTCCATTCCCACTGATTTTGCCCCCCTCCCAAGCCACTATGGCCTCTCTTACTCAATCTCTGTCTTATCTAATTGCCCTGCCTTTTCATAGCCTCATATTTAACATCTCTGTAAATGTATCACCGCTATAACATGTAACATCGCTGTATACGTACAGTCCCTTCTTTAGTATATGCCTTTTTATTACTGCCATTTATGTAACATCTCTGTAAATGTAACAACACTGTAATATGTATTATCGCTGTAAATGTACAGTCTCTTCTATTGTTAACCGCATTGAACTTCCATGGTATTGCGGTATACAAGAATAAAGTTATTATTATTATTATTATCATATGCAGTTCTCTAACCAGTGCCTGCTAGGTGGGGTTGGGCATCTGTCCTTTAGGGCAGACGTGATTCTTTATAGGACGCCAATGTACGATTCGCAGCCGCTTCTTAGGCAGCTACAGAAACAAGCGTCCTACTCAGAATTCTCCCCATACTGTATATACTCAAATATAAACCTAGATTTTGGGGCAAAAATGAGAGTCTCGGTATATATTTGAGTCCTTCCCCTCTCAGACCCATCGCAGGAATTTCCCCAGGCCCTTCTGGTCCATTGGTGAGCCAGGGCAAGAACAATCCTGCCCCAAGCAGTCTCATTACTCATAATGGCTGATGCAAGTTACTACTACTACTACTACTACTACTTATCATTTCTATAGCACTGATAGATGTATACAGTGCTATGAAGGAGAATACTGTTCGGTACGTTAAATCTAGAACAGCAATGATGTCCGTATCGGGAGTGAAACTGTGGAATTTCCTCCCTGGCATCCTGAGGACCCTTTCTGACCGGTTAAAGTTCAGGAAAATATTAAAGACTGAATTATATGTTGAGGCCTTTTTCTAAATTCTCGTTGTAGAGTTAGTAAAGGTATCTTGAACTGTGATTGTCCGAATATAATTCAGTGAAGATTGAGAACATATAATTTCTTCTGGTTTTTGAGGTTACCTTTAGGGAGATAACATTAGTATGTGATTGTATTGTAACTGCTAGTGCTATCCATATATGCTGTCTTGAACAATTGTGAATGTTTTACTGTTAACCGCTTAGGTATAGGTGGTCTAGAAATAAATAAATAAAACAAACATTCAAGAGACAGTCCCTGCTCAGTAGAACTTTCAAACTCGGTTTATATTCAATCAACCTTTTTCCCACCTTTTTTTTGGGGGGAAAGGTTACCTCGGTTTAAATTTGGATGGGTTTATATTCGAGCATATAAGGAATATCTTTCTTTAAAACACTAATGTTCATTCTTTAATCCTGCTCTTCAACAGCTGTAATACATTTCTTACTGATCTTCCTAATAATATCCTGTCGTAAATGTATTCACTTTAAAATACTTCAACACACCCCCACAAACAGCAACCCTCATAGTTCAATACACGTATATATGTTTCTAACATTTGCAGCCATCTGTTCACTTCCCCAATTGCAAATCATTTTCAAGTATTCTTTTCAAATGCAGACTATATGCAGCAGCACTCCTTTTGAAATCAAAGACGTACCTCTTTTCATACATGATAGTACACTCAGCAAATGGCTGACATAACAAACTTTGAACTTTGGGAATATCAGCTTCAAGAATTCATTCTTAGCTGCTATATTGTACTGTACAAGGTTAAAGCCTTGAGGTTTGATTTGTAAAATAACCAGGCAAACCACAGTTAAAGATTAGTATTATATATTTTGAGGCATGAGAAAAGGTGAGCTCTTGCATTACCCCTTGAGCTCTGCTGCCAAGCCTGGCTTAACCATTAGGTAGACAAGACAGTCATTACGGGAGGCAGCTTTTGGAGGTCACACAAAGAACTGTTAGCACATACTTTTACTCACAGGAAGAGCAAACAAATTTTAAATAGCCCATTTGGCTATATAATTACATGAATCAAATTCAAACATTTAAAGTATGCTATTCAATTATGCAGTTTTACATGATCTTTCTGAAAGGGTTAATGTTGGGGTGGTTATGAATTATCTAAATCTTAGGGAGAAGAGAAAAAGATTCTAAGAACCAACTGAGGGAACTCAAGGTTGAAAGTTCATCTAAGGTACTGTGCCTAATATCCTGGAAGAACCTTGCCTGCTGCATCTGTGAATCATTGCTTTTAGCATTTTTCAAATGTATAAGAAGGTTTGAAAGCTCTCTTTTATACTTTATCAAATCTGGCCTCACACTGTAGCCCTGAATCAGCACTTCCCTGTCTATCATGAACTATCTCAGATTGATTACTGAAATTGGAATTAACTGTAGATGCCAAAATTACAGTAACACAAGCATCCAATGTAATTCCTTTAGAACTAAGCTTAGGACTGTATTGTTGATGAAATATGATTTGAGGATCCTAAAATGCATATATCTCAGTTTTAGTTTAATCTTAGGAATTTCTAATCTGCCTCCTAATATCAAACATAAATATAAGTGAAGACTCTTAGTTTTTTTACAACCACTGAGAAATCACCCATGAATATAAAATCACTACTTAAGGCTGTCATTTTATGACTCCTCAAATACATCCTTGTACTGCCGTGCAAATAATAATGTGTATCAGTGAAACTCACTCTGTTATATGAAACCACACCACAGTTGGCCAAATTTCTGTGTATCTTATAAACAAAAAAAACCCAAAAACTTAATCGAGCTATTCTGTATGCATTTGAGAAGGCAAAAATCACAGTTTGAAATAATGGGCTTTTATTCATTAATTACTCCTATATAATCAGTGATTTTCCTTTGGTTGTAAAAAAACTGAGTGCCTTCCTTATTCACTTATATTTATATTCAATATTAGGTCACATCTTCTGTTTCCACCATAAGCGTCGGAACAGGGGAAGCCACAGGGGTCATGGCCTCCCCAGAATTTGGCAGTCAGACCTCCTCCTCCCAGCCACTGTAATTTTAAATCTTCCGGCAGCCACCGCACAGCATCACTGCAGAATGAAGACTCCCAGGGCAGGCCTGTTCATTGACGCTGTGCGGCAGCTGCTGTAAGATTTAAAATTATAGGTTACGGGGAAAGTAGGTTGGGGGAGTCAGGAGCTGGAGAGAAAGGTCGTGCCACAGGATCATGCTGGGGCTAGGGCGGAGCCTTTGAGCCCCCCAAATGAAATTGCATTGGTTTCTACACTAACAGAGAGTGGAAAAACTAGAGTTATTGGTTAGTTAGATCTTTTGCAAAGGAGCAGGCTGTATAGTAGAAGCCCGCAAACAAAGAAAAAAGAGCACAGTGTACGAATGCTAGAAGCAAGCTGTTCCGTTGCAGTTGTAGGTTTCTCATCCCAGGGAAAGGGAAAGATTCTGAAACCAGTCAGTCCCTTCAGGGGACAGTGAGGTAAGAGCCATAAAGAAAAGAAAGCACTTGGGCCCAGATAAATGGTGCTGTTAGCAGTGGCTGCCTTAAAAACAGCTGCCGATCATGTGGCAATCACATGATGGCGCCTTTTATAGAATGGCGCCTTTGGGAAAGATAGGCGCCGGAAATGTAGGCCAGGATTTTCAAGGCCTATATTTCTGGTGCCTACCTTAGATGTGAATCATGCCTACGGAGGCGATTTATGATGCCTAATGCCACTTTTGGTGTTAGCCACACCTACAGTAGCATTAGGGGCCATAAAGAGCTTCTGTAGGTAGAGAATGACACGGTGACAAAATTCATCACCGTTCCCGTCCCCGCGGATAACCGCGGGAAATAATCCCATGTCATTTTCTAGTGTCTATTTCAACCTCAGTCCTACTACACCAGCATTCTTCAAAGCAAAGCTTGCAGGTCAGTGGTTTTACCCAATTATACTCTGATTCTTCCCTCTCTCCTTAAAGAATGACATGAAGATGGTTTCCCGCAGTTATCCGCGGGGATGGGAACGGTGATGAATTTTGTCACCGTGTCATTCTCTATCTGTAGATGTAATTCCAGTGATGGTTTTTTAGGCACTGGTAGGCATATACATTTTTCTTTTAAATGCTTTTTTTCTTTTCTAAAAGGTGTTTTCAACTTCACTTAAGCGCCAGTAGGGCACCTACGGGAACCTAACGTGAGGCACCATTTATAGAATCCAGACCTCAGAAAGTAAAGGTATTTTGGGTACTTCTTTTGAAAGGTGAGCAAGATATCTGATTAGGGAAAGACTGTTAAAGGAAAGTCTGGCCCTAGAGAAGGAAGAGCTGACTACCTCAAGACAAGGAAGACCCCTTTCTACGTAAGTAACATTTGGTTAATTTCTTGGGGGGGGATGCAAAGTAGGTTTCCCTAATTATGGGGAGACTGGAGAGAAGGTCCAGACTCTGAGAAAAGATGGTTTGCATCCAGAAAGGAAAAGTAATATATAACATTTTTAAAAGTGTGGACTCAAGGAAAAAGTGGCATTCCTACTGTGCTAGAAGAAGCTGCTAGAGCAAGCAGACCCAGAAAAGGTAGCAAGTTCTATGCAGCAGAAGCCCTAGCTCAGGAGCAAATCTCAAACACCAAGCAAGATTGGACATGGCTAGTACTTGGAAAGGGGACCACCTAAGAATACCCTAAGGCAAGTATATAAGTAGGAACCAGAGCATGGGGAGTGCATGGTAGTTCTTGGTTTAGAAGAATTGTAAGATAGAAAACCTATCATGAAAGTACTTTGCTTGGGATGCTTTGTAGGAGTAGAATTGTTTTTCCTGAAAACTGCTTGTTAGACACTTCTGTTAGTTGGAAAATCTTCAGGGATAGGGACTTGTATGCGCCTTTTTTGTAGTTTTACAACCACACTCAAAGTGGTTTAAATACAGGTACTTCAAACATTTTCCCTATCTGTCCTGGTAGGTTCATAATCTATCTAATGTACCCAGGACAGTGGAGGATTAAGTGACTTGCCCAGCGTCACAAGAAGCAGAATGAGGTTTGTAGCTCTAGCCACTATGCCATACTCTCCAATTATTTTGTAAGTTAAATAAAGGCTGACAATTCTGAACATGAGAAAAGCTGATTTTTAATAAAATGTTCCTTTAAGCCCTGGAAGCTCTTCTATTGTGATCATAAGGGGTTTTGCACTAGAAGGGTTGGTTTGGGATGAACTGTAATGAAGAAGGAGTAGAACAAAGGTAGAGCTCCTTCCCAATATTAGGCAGTTAAACCTGCTACACCAAAGCAAAAGCAAACTTATGTAAATCTCATTGGATTTGGATTATGCGGTTAAATCAAATATTTTAAATAAACTTGAAACTTTAAACTAGGGTTATCCCTAGTCATGACAAAAGGAAGGCACCAAGTTATTGCTTCAAATCAACAAAGGCACTTTTTCTTGCTCAATGCTACAGCTCATGATGAATGATTACTGTTCCCTTCATTCTCCTTAAATATCCATTACCATATTGTATGGTATTATCCTTAAGGAAATTAATTGTTCAGTTCAGTGTCCAAAAAAGAGTGCACTGCTCTTTCTCTTATTGATATATCAGGCAAAGAGCTTGCTTTTTTGCTGAACTGCTCATAAACAAGAATAACTAGGAAGATACTAGCTGAATTTTGCAATTAATCATAGTAGTGCAAATTTTATGAGGATAATGTGCTTTGGTAGGGAATCAGCTTGCTAATGCAGTTTTCTTGTCACCCACAAGTTCATAAATAATCTAGCCCAGTGCGAAATCCAGATAATTAATACAGAAACAAAAGGCAGAGTGGCATGAAACCCTGTGGAATAAGAACAAACTGAAAGCATCAGTAGAGAGATTTGAGTTATAAATGAAAACAAGTGGGCTTAAGTTTTGTTATGTATTGTTTACCCAAAGGTCTGGAAAGCTATGCTCATAGTATTAGTAATCTACTCTGTGCCCCCCTCCCCTCCCCCCCCACACACTCATACTCATATTCACCTAGGTGGTACATAAATACTACTGGAGTCTGTCATAGGGGAAAACACCCTCCATGAACAAATTAGCACATTAGTAAAAGCCTGTTTCTATAGGCTAAGAATGATTAGATCACTATCAGCTTTTCTTGATGAATCTGCGCTAAATATTTTAATACATTCACTTGTAATATCAAAAATTGATTACTGCAATGCTCTATATGAAGGAACATCTTTAAAAGAAATACGCAGAATCCAGATCATTCAAAATACTGCAATAAAAATAATTATGAAAAAGAAAAAAGTTGATCACGTGACACCACTTTTAAAGGAGAAACACTGGCTGCCAGTAATTCATAGAATCTCCTATAATATAGCCTTACTTATTCATAAAATACTCATAAATAAAGCCCTGACATTTTTGGAAAGATATTTAATACCTTACTCCCCATTTAAATCGTTAAGATCAGAGGATAAATCCCTATTAATAGTTCCCTCTTTAAAAGTGATCTACTCTAGGAGAGACATAATTTTTTCTGTTACTTCCAATTAACCTAAGAGAGGAAAAATTACTGAATAAATTTAAAAGCCTTCTAAAGGGCTGGCTTTTTAAAGATGCTTTTCAATAAACCGGCTTTATTATACTTGAGGGCAGGATGTGGAGGTTCACTGAAATAGGTGGAATCTGTTCTTTGAAATATGTGGGTACTTGTTTCCCACCCTGTGTATATTAAACCTATACCTGATTTTATTTACTGTTTTATTTTTTTTTAATATTGTATTTTATACTGTCCTCTTACCTAATGTATTAATGTCTAGTAGTATTTTATGTGATGTATGTGGATTTTATTATTTTTATTCGATTTGTTATTTGCTGTAAATCGCATCGAAATATGATTTTGTGATCAAATCAAATAATTTATTAAATTTGAAACTTGAAGACAAAGACAAGTTCCTGGTGAATAAGAGCGTTCGCTGGTAGGGCTAGTCTTAGTTAGGGCGCTGGTCTTTCACCAGAGGGCCGCCCCCTGAGCGGACTGCTGGGCATGATGGACCACTGGTCTGACCCAGCAGCGGCAATTCTTATGTTCTTATGTTCTTAAACTAAGACCAGAAAAAGCTCAATTGGGAAACACGGGCCTCAATGTAGGTCAGGGCCAAGGAGGTAAAAGTGTGGAGCCATATGTTGGTCAGGAACTAGGAAACGGTATTGTAGAACCAGATGTTGGTTTCAGGTGGGAATCAGGTGAACAAGGTTTCTATGAGACACATTTCCCGACGACTGTTGGAGCTAGTATAGTTGTACGCCATCTTTAAGACTTGCAACAACACAGAAAGTCCTCATGTCATCAGAGCATGAACCAGCTTATTCATCCTGCTACTCTTTTTCTCGTTCGTTCATTTTCATCCTTTTTTCAGCTCCTTCCTTTTTGAAGAGGAGTCACCTGCATGCCCTTGTGGACATGACAGAGATGAGCTATAAATGAGTGCTCACCAGCAAAGGGCAAAATGATTTCGATAAGCTAAGAGCTAGATAGGGGAGTTCTGTCTCTTGCACATGCCAGTTATCTTCTTTATGGAAAGGGTGGCTTCACAGTGGAGGGGTGAAGGGACAAACACATAGGGTCTCTAAGGAAGAGGAAGAGATAGTAGATTGGATGGATAGGCAGATTGGATAGGTCTTCATCTGTCATTTTCTTTGTTTCACTGTTTCCATACACTCCTCCCAAGGTTTCCTGGCAGAGATTGAGGGGGGAGCATCAAGTAAGAGGGGTGGTAATTCCCATACATATCAGGGTGAATAGAGTGGTATAGGGAGCCATAACTTAAGCAAGAGGAGCTGAGGATTTGCTTTTGCTTGTCAAAGGTATGACCCCCCCAATGCCAGGTACATTAGATAGATTGTGAGCCCACCAGGACAGACAGGGAAAAAAATGCTTGAGTACCTGAATAAACTCATGTAAACAATCTGCGCTCTCCTGGGAGAACGGTATAGAAAACGGAATACATAAATGTTAACCATGTACTTAAATCTTTCAAAAATTTTGTGTTTGAAGGGGTGTCTCTGGGAGGTCAAAAGTGGGTGTTCCTGTGCTAATCAGTTAGCACATCTATATTAGCATTCATTAACTGGTTGTGCAGGATTATCATAGGAGTCCTTCTTTTTACAAAATAGGAGTCGATACATGCTAATGTGGCACACACTAATGGCAACATTAGCACATGTCCAAACATCTTATTTATATATTTTTAACATATCCTGATTTTTTTAAAATTTTTCAAAAATCCTCTATACAGACTTTTTTTTTTTGACCATCAGAAATGAGATTCTCAAGGTAGTGGCAATGAGAATATTTGTTCACTGAGAACTCTTCATGAATCCATTTCATGTACCATATCCTATTTACTTCAATTTTTCAGCAACTAACTTTTTATGACCAAAGGTCCTCCCTATTCTCAATCAGGTCAGTAGATCCACTATATATAAAGACATACTGCAGACCTCACAGCATACCCTGAAGAAAGCCACAGCATGAGGGCTGAAATGTCGGGTTCTATCTGACAAGACAACTTGAGACCCAGAAACCTGCAACAAGCATAATCTGTGTGCAGAAACCCTGAAAGAACATAGAACTTTTCACTGTTTCTTTCATTCATATTTCACTTTTCTTAAATCGTATCAGGGATACATTCTCAATGCAGCCACAAATTCATGTTTCGCCCACAAGCTGTTTCAAGGCCAGTTCTCCATCATATGTGTCTTTGATGAAAGAATGCTTGGAAGACACATACACTAAAAGGGTTTCAGTTAACCAAGTTTCGCAATAATAAAACATGATTAATTGCTTCAAATGTCACGCTTTGATCAAGATGGACAAGCAAAACATCTTTCCATCTTTCTAAGCTAAGTCTGACATCATTCAGTAAGGAAACCAAAAGTTTCTGTTTGTGGCATGCATTAGTTTAAAGTTTAGCAACCCACAATATTTATTTCTAATGAAATTGTCAGAAAATCAAACCCTTTCTTGTATGAGCATTGTCTAAAGTAGTGAGTGCTCTCCAAAGCATATCTGATGATTTGCATTCTAACCATCACCAGAAAATGTGCACACAGCTAGTTCCTTCCTGATGGTTGAAGCGATGACAGGGATCTATGAAAACTGCTTGTACGAAAATTGCTGCTGTGATTTTTTTTTTGCCTATTATCTTTGCTCTGCTCACCCAAAATATTTTGCATGGTGCATTTATTGTAAGTACTAATTGTATGCTGTAATGCACATAAAAGTTGTAAGATTAAATTGCTTAAAGCAGTGCAAAAAGAAACCCTATCATAGATGTGTATTAGATACCAATCATCCTGCATTTTAGGAAGTATTTGATTTAATGATGTTCTTGAATTTAGAAGACCAGTGTTCCACGAGCTAAGAGAAGAATTTGCGAGACAGCTTAACTTTGTGATGTTCATAGAGATACTGCAAATTCATCAAACATGACAAAAATGCTAAAATATGACAGGTCATAACTTTGCCTGCCATAAAAATTACTATTCTATTTTTGCATTGTTTGCTCAGCAGTTTGGCAGGGGCAATGACATTGGATTCAGTAATACAACTTCAGCAAATACTCTAAGGTGCTTGTACTTATTTCAATTCTTCCACCTTCTTTCATTACACCTATATATATGTTGTCTAGCCAAAGACCTCAGAAACACCACTCCTCCGTCCCATACAGGTGCTATATTCCATGGAGAATATCGTGTTAGATCCTCACTGGTCAGGGCTCCCAGCTTTATCAAATATTTTATTTATCCTCAATCTCTAAATTCATAAATTATTTAAAATCTTCATTTTTTAAATTTTTATATTTTTACTTATCTTGGTAATAGTCAACCTTATTCACAATTTGGTAGACTTAGCGGTTGGACCCGGTTTCGCCTTAGCTTCATCAGGGATCCACTCTACAATAAATAATATCAAACAGATTAAAATCTCTTAAATTAAGTGCTATTATCATCATAAATATTGAGAACAATATCCATCTCACATTATGTTCTACCTACCATTACCGCTGTCATCCGACTCATATGTATAGAATGTCATAGAATTTTTTCCCATAGGGAGTAGGGGCCTCAGTTGTTTAACTGTAAATAATGAGCCCTGAGAACGCCGCCACCATCTTACAAAAAGTTAACATATGAGTCAGGTGACAGCGGTAATGGTATGTAGAATATAATGTGAGACGGATATTGTTCTCAATATTTATGGCGATAATAGCACTTAATTTAAGAGATTTTAATCTGTTTGATATTATTTATTGTAGAGTGGATCCCTGATGAAGCTAAGGCGAAACATGTCGGGTCCAACCACTAAGTCTACCAAATTGTGAATAAGGTTGACTATTACCAAGATAAGTAAAAATATAAAAATTTAAAAAATTTAAAAATGAAGATTCTAAGTAATTTATGAATTTAGAGATTGAGGATAAATAAAATATTGACAAAGCTGGGAGCCCTGAACAGTGAGGATCTAACACAACATTCTCCCCAGAGAATAGCACCTGTATGGGATGGAAGAATGGTGTTTCTGAGGTCTTTGGCTAGACAGCATATATAGGTGTGATGAAAGAAGGTGAACGAATTGAAATAAGTACAAGCACCTTAGAGTATTTGCTGAAGTTGTATGTTGGAAGCTCTAAGTGAAAATTGCAGCCATTGATAGATGCTATTGAACAGTGATTGGATTCAGTAAGGCATCCACTCTCTCCAATTATGCATTGCTTTGCTGTAAAAAAAAAAAAAAAGCAATTTCTCATAAAATGGATCCCTGAAAAGCAGCAAAGTTCCTGACTCACACTTTGCAGCTGCCACTTAATGCATAGAAGAACATATTGTACAGGGCTAATCTTACTAGGAGTTCAGGGGGAAGTAATAGCCAGTTTTCAACAAATAATGATCAAAAACCTTTCCAAAACATGTAATCTTAGTTTATCCTTTTTGCTGTTTTCAGACCAGGCATTAAAATTGGTGGATTGACTTTATACCAAAGAGGAATTGGAGTGATATGAAACCCTCTAAAGTATTATGGTCCTCGTTTTACAAGCTCTATTCCAGGAGTGGGAACCTTTCTACTATGCTTTATTCGTAGCTATTTAGACCAGAGGGCTGCATGAATAGCAGTACTATCCCTGGTGGACTGCAACATTACGTAATGTCGGAACTGGAAATACACAGAGCTCCAAAGACATTCTGTGATGAAACAAACTAGCTATTCTAAAAATATTTGCATAATGCAGTATTTAAAATCACCAAAACTCTGGTCCATGACAGTTTTTGTGTATATTTCCCATTGTCTTATAGGCTGGATAAAATTCAACAGAGGGCCACAGGTTGCCTGCCCCTGCCTTATTCACATTTGATGCGTAGATATTATTTTGCATAAATATCTAAGTCTCCATTTTATAAAGCCTAGATATGTACGTCTCAAACCCAAGTGCATAAGGGTGTGTGGTCTGGGCATGTATTTGAGTGGGACAAGTTCATGACAAGTTTACAGATATTTATTCCCTCTGTCAGAAGGGGACTAAACATTTATGTCCCAAAGGATTATGGTTGAGAGTTATACCTCCTACCAAGAGAATTTAGGATTTAGGATTTGGGATACAGCTGTCATTGAGCAGCATTCCACTAGAAGAATTGGTTAGGGGGTTTGTACCCTAATCCCCCAGTAGTCCTCCCCTCTCCACCCATATTTACAGTGTAAAGGGAAACCAATCATTGCAACAGCATTGGAATAATAACTGATTATATTTCTAAGATTTCAAAAATAACTAGTTATGTGCTGGCTTGAAAAACATCAGTATTCTATGTTAATTTTTCTAAAATAGCTGTTCATGCCATCTATATTTAGTGCATAAACATCCATTTCTCTTCATTTTAAAGCAGCCTCTATGTCAACAGATTCTGTTCTAACATACTACTAAAATTGGATATGTCCTAAAGTGGACATCTCAAGTCTGACTTCTATGTCCTTTCTAAAATGGGGCTGAAGTTGAATGGAGATTATTCTTTTGATTACTAGGGGCCGCTGAAAAGTTCTCAGCCCAACCAACAAAGTTGGGGCAGCTCCAGTTAGGGCAGTGGTTTCAAACTCACGGCCAGGGGGGAGCCACATGCGGCCCGCCAGATACTATTTTGAGGCCCTCGGTATGTTTATCATAATCACAAAAGTAAAATAAAACAGTTTCTTGATCATATGTCTCTTTAGCTATAAATTACAACATTATTATTCAGACTTAGCCAAAAGGAAAGATTCATAAACTACAAAGAGTTTTACCTCATGCAAAATTGTCATTTCTTTAATAAGACATTAACTATTTTTTCTGAGGCCCTCCAAGTACCTACAAATCCAAAATGTGGCCCTGCAAAGGGTTTGAGTTGGAGACCACTGAGCTAGGGCTATAATATACTTAGGGACAGATTCTGTAATTAGGCACCTACTATGTAGGCCAGGATTTTAAAAGCCTATATTATAGGTGTCTAAGTACTTTAGAGAATCACACCTAATGGTGTCTAAGTCCTTCTTCATCCCTACACATGCCTACTTTGGAGTTAGGTGCCTATCTTATGTAGAATAGTGTCTAATAAGATACGTGCCTACCATCCAATTTTTGTTTTTTTTTCAATTATGAGCTTATTAATGCTCATAACTGAAGCTAATATACTAATTAAGTTAGGTTCCTAATGTAGGTGCCTGTTCGGCACCTATCGTTAGGTGCCTTTTATAAAATTTCCTTCATAATCCTGTGATTTTACACTTTTTTCATTCTGTAGGAAAAAAAACAGAATGAAAAAAGTGGACAATCATTGGACTAAGTATAAAGCCCTCGATGGAGACTGCCCCAACACAGTTGGTTGGGCTGAGAACTTTTCAGCGGCCCCTCATACATGCCTTTGAGGACACATATGTTAGCCAATTGATGTAAAGGAGTATAAACTGTTTGCTTTTGATTAGTGGCTAAGTGCTTTGAAAATACTCCTCCACATTCCCTTAATACTAAGGGCTTCTTTTACTAAGCTGCGATAGCGGTTTTAGCGTGCGCTTAGGCCCTGATTCTCCAAAAGTGCGTCCCGATTTTAGGCAGCTGTAGGCGTCCTACAGCTGTCTAATCAGCCAATCGGGATGTACGTTTTTTTTAAAAAATGCTCCCCAGGCAGGCCGCCTATATTGAAGGCGAGGCCCGCAAGACACCTAGGCCCTGATTCTGTATAGGATGCCCTGGAGAGGCGTCCTATTCAGAATCGGCCTACACTAAAACCCCGATTCTGTAACCGGCGTCCATGTCGCGGCAAGGGATCTCTCTGCCGCTAAAATTATAGCGGGCCGCGGCCTGTCCGATCGGATGTCCCTCCCTCCGACACTACCGACCGCCCCCCCCTGACACTATCAACCGCCCCCCCCCCCCGACATTACCGATCTTCCTCCCACCCCGACACTACCGATCGCTGGCAGGAGAGTGTCCAATCCCTCCTGCCCGAAGACGGCACCCCCCCCGGCGCTAACAACCCCCAAACCTCCAAACTAACCTGTTCTTCAGGCCAGACGGTTCTTGCCCGTCTAGCCGGTAAGCCCGCCTCGTCAAAATGAGGCGGGCTCGCCCCTTCCCGACCCATCCCGCCGAAGCCTAAGGCCTGATTGGCCCAGGCTCTAGAAGCCTGGACCAATCAGGCCTTAGGCATAGCGGATCCGCCCATCCCCACTAAGTCTAAGGTATGATTGGCCAATCAGGCCTTAGATTAAGTGGGGATGGGCGGACCCGCTATGCCTAAGACCTGATTGGTCCAGGCCTCTAGAGCCTGGGCCAATCAGGCCTTAGGCTTCGGCGGGATGGGCCGGGAAGGGGCGAGCCCGCCTCATTTCGACGAGGCGGGCTTACCGGCTAGACGGGCAAGAACCGTCTGGCCTGAAGAACAGGTTAGTTTGGAGGTTTGGGGGTTGTTAGCGCCGGGGGGTGGTGCCATCTTCGGGCAGGAAGGATTGGACACTCTCCTGCCAGCGATCGGTAGTGTCGGGGTGGGAGGGAGATCGATAGGGGGGGGCGGTTGGTAGTGTCGGAGGGGGGGCATCCGATCGGACAGGCCACAGCCCGCTATACTTATAGCGGCAGAGAGATCCCTTGCCGCGATAAGTATAGCGGCTGCGTCTACTTACAATGTAGGCCAGCATTTTGCTGGCCTACATTTTACGGTTTCTTCCTCTACTAGGGAGATGCGTAGGGCCACCTAGATTCGCCTAAGGCCCGCCTAAGGCCCTTAGGCGAGCTTAGGCGTCTTGCGGGTCTCCCTAGGCTCCCGGAGGCGCCTTCAGGCCTGCCTGGGGAGCATTTTTTTTTTTTAAACGTGCATCCCGATTGGCTGATTAGACAGCTGTAGGATGCCTACAGCTGCCTAAAATCGGGACGCACTTTTGGAGAATCAGGGCCTTAGTGCGCGCTGAATTGCCGTGCACGCTAGACCATAACGCCAGCATTGAGCTGGCGTTAGTTCTAGCCATGTAGCGCGGGTTTAGCGCGCGCTAAAATCCTGCGTTCGCTAAAAACACTACCGCAGCTTAGTAATAGGAGCCCTAATTTGCAAATGTTTGCAGTGTGAATTATGTAGAGAATATCTATTCCATAAAAAACAGTATCAATGAAATAAATATGTTTGTAGGACAATAACGTGCATTGCATTGTCTAGTTTCATTTATTTCATTTCATAAACCACCTTTAATAATATACATTTTAACAAAACTGTTTATAATTATTTATTTATTTAGATTTTTATCCCGTCCTCCCAGTAGCTCAGAACGGTCTAACAAAGTGAACATACACAATGGAGCGAAATTAGACATATAAGATATACAATAGGTTTAAATATTTGGGCATACAGACTGTGTAGTAGTTCAAATACAGGGAGTATACAGCCATTAAGAGTAGAGTTTAAGTATAAGTAGTTTAGTACAAGTAATTTGAGTTTGGATACAATTTATCAGAGTACAGACTGAGAGAGGGCTGTACTGAGATTTAGGGAGAAGATGGACAGGAGAGAGAAGAGAGAGGTGGGCTTGAGGGGGGGGAAGACTGAGGGTGATCTTTAGTTGAAGAGGATGGTTTTTACCATTTTATGGAATGTCAGTAATGAGTTCTGTTGTCTGAGTTGAGGGGGAAGTTAGTTCCAGAGATGTGGAATGAAGTGGCTGTAGGATCGTTTACGGGCAGTTTCTGAGAGGAGGGATCTTCCGGGGGGAATGCATAGGCGTATCTCTGATTTTGAGCGGAGGGTGTGGTTGGGGGTGTAGATGGGAAGCTTGGATTTTATATAGGAGGGGGTGGTGGTATAAAATCTCTTGTGGGTTATTGCCAGGGCCTTGAAAGCACAGCTCTGGCTAATTGGGAGCCAGTGTTCGGCGCGGAGTGCTGGGGAGATGGGATCATGGTAGTTGAGGTTGTGTAGGAGGCGGATAGCTGCATTTTGGACCCATTGGAGGCGTTTGAGATTATTTTTGGTTAGGCCATTAAATAGGAAGTTACAGTAATCTATTCTGGAGAGGACATATGCGTAGAGGAGTTGGGCGAGGTCAGGTGTGGAGATGTAGGGCTTAATCCTTCTCAGTTGGCGAAGGTAGTAGAAGGAGGTGGAGACTACTTGGGATATGTGTGCAGATAGGGATAGGTGCCCGTCTAAGGTTACTCCTAGGCTGCGTACCTGATCTGTTGCCGTTAGTAGAGCGGAGTCCCATGCTAGTGTAGGACGTGTGTATTTGGTGCTTTTCTTCCTGATCCATAAGAGTTCGGTTTTAGAGGCGTTCAGTTGAAGCTTGTTGTTTGACATCCAAGTTTTCATGTCAGAGAGGCAGTGTTGGAGGTTAGCAATTTGGGACGACCGGTTTTCGCCTAGTGGGAGGAGCAGCTGGATGTCATCTGCATAGGAGTGGATTTTAATGCTATATTTCTGCGCTATATCAATGACCGGCCTGATGTAGAGGTTGAATAGGAGGGGGGGATAGAAGGGCACCTTGAGGGACACCATATTTGATAGGCTTGGGGTTAGATTTGTGTGTCCCTAGTAGGACGGTTTGGGTCCTTTGATGGAGGAAGGAGGTGACCCATTGGAGGGCTGTGTCCTTGATTCCGAGGTCATAGAGTCTGGATGTGAGGAGATGGTGGTCGACTGTGTCAAAGGCAGCGCTGAGGTCAAGTAGGACTAATAGGGCATCACTGCCTTTGTCGAGTATTGACCAGCTGTCATCGATGATATATCATGGAGTACTGATTCTGTGCTGTGGCCTTTTCGGAAGCCGGATTGGGCAGGGGATAGAGCAGCTTGTTCTTCAATGAAAGGGTGTAGTCGGTGGAGCACAATTCGTTCAAGGAGTTTGGAGACAAATGGGAGGTTGGAGACTGGGCGATAGTTGCTGGGTTCGTTACAATCAAGGGTGGGTTTTTTGAGAGTGGGCTTGATAATAGCTGACTTCCAGCTGAGGGGAACAATCCCAGTGGTGAGAGATCTTCACATAAAGTCATCAACCCTTCTTACCTCAAACCATATGCACTGCTATTCTGCTGTTAATAGGAAAAAACTCAAAGACAATGCAGGCACATTGAAATGTAGCCCTAATTTATTTGTTTGAGTATATTTTATATAGGAGGGGCCGCTGAAAAGTTCTCAGCCCAGCCATCAAAGTTGGGGCAGTCTCCAACGAAGACTATACATTTAGTCCTGCGATTTCCCACTTTTTTCATTCTGTATTTTTCTGACAGAATGAAAAAAGTGGAAAAATCACATGTACAGCCCTTGATGGAGACTGCCCCAATGTTTGTTGGGCTGAGAACTTTTCAGCAGCCCCTAGTACTGCTTTACATTAAAAAAAACATTAAAGCGGTCTACAATCATGTTACAAGCAAGTTATAACAAGTAGAAATGAAAATGAGGACTGTGTCAAAAACAAAACAAAATATAATCAGAAATATAAAAAAGGGAATATGATTGCACCACAGTTTCCATTCTTAAGGCATTACATATTGTATAACCAGAGATCAGTTAGAAAGGAATAAAGGAAAACTTAGGAACATGATCAGTAAAGAAGAGCAACTCCAGAGATGTCCAGAATGTTCCTTTGGCTCAAGAATCTTCATAGTACTGCTTAAATAATAAGATTTCAAACCCATTTAAATTCCTTATATGATCTTTCATGCCTGATATTAGATGGAAGTGAAGTCCAAAGGAGGGGTACTTGACAGCTCAAAGTCACATCTCATGAGCTGTCAACTAAAGTTTGGTGTGGTATGGAAAGATAAGAAGATTTTTCTGGGATGATCTTTGTGAATATTCCAGAAGTGCTGATGTATCTACAATTTTCATTAAAGCAAAGCTATCCGGGTAAGTTATCAAGTTAATTTTGACAGAATATCACTGACTATTGGCTTTAGTATATTTGCGAAGAGCATCATGGCTCAAATCCATGCTACACCACAAATTATATTTGCCCTTAGCAAAGTTAGAGAGATTCCATAATTACTAAATGGATAAATAGATATGCATCAAATATAGTATGGTAATAGACATCTATAAGTGTTCCTTTTTCTACTAATTAGATTAATTACTGATGAGCTTATATGTACAGTTAGATTCGATTTTTTTCCTGATTTAGAAGACCTACCATAACTGGACTACTGCAACTCCATCTAAATGGGAAATCAACACTGCTCTAATTTACAAAATGTAACTCATCCAAAACACTGCCATAAGACTAATCTTCAACCTGAGAAAATACGACTCAGTCACAGCCTTCATCAATCAATTGCACTGACTACCCATCCCATCACGAATAACATTCAAAATATCTTGCATCATTCACCACATACTTTATGGAAACTCTGTGGCCACACTCATCCAGCTCTTTTCAATGGTATGGTCTACTTTTTGCAGAACCCTCAACCGGATGCTACTAAATCTCCCATCCACAAAAGATCTTTACTACAAAAGAGTTTTCCACTCCATGCTTACCTTTCTAGGAGTAAAAACTTGGAATGGCCTTATAAAAAAGGCCAGAACTGAACCTTGCCACATCATCTTCTGAAGAAAACTGAAAACCCATCTGTTTGACACTTAATCTCCTGCTTCCGCTCCTCTCCTCTTCTCTTCTCCTCCCCTATCCCTCCCACCTTCTCTCCCCCTCTTATCTCTCCCCTCCCTCCCTTTCCCCCCTATCTATTCTCCTCACCTCTCCATCCTCTCCCCTCTCTTTAAAGACACCTTGAGCCTGTATAGGTATGAGCAGTGCACAAATAGAAGATTAGATTAGATTAATTCAAGAACAACACCAAGATATATCATTCAAACTATATCACCCAGCTGTAGCCTCTCGGTGCATCTAAAGTCTCTAGAAATCTGCTAATTGTAGCCTAGGCCCCAAAATCTTCAAAAAATGAAATGAAAAGATGGGTTTATAGACTCATTTTAAATAATTTTAAAGAAGACTTGGATTGTAGAGATGATGGAAGGTTATTCCACAAAAAAGGAGTTAAGAAGTAAATTGTTCTCTTTCTAGTAGATTCATAATATGCTTCCGATTGATTTGGTAGAATTAGTCAATGGTCATTAAAAATCAAAACGAGACCTAATCAATAAAAGGTATAAGGTAAGTAATGTACATTATGGTCTAAATAGCTATGAATAAAGCATTGTTTGCATAAAGCAAAAAAATATGATTTGAATACAGAAGTAATCTGCATGGAAAAAGTCAGTTTTGAGCCTAATATGATTCCTAAATATGAAATTCTCTACTGGTGTGATGGGCATGTCAAATAAGGTTAGTGTAGATGAAGGCAGGGTGGTGCCTCCAGTAATCCAGCACACAGTTGTTTTTGTAGATTCAGACTACATAATGGTTCTTTAGCCATTCAGACACCGCTTTTAAACAGTTTGGAAGAAAGCTAAGATTTGAGTTCTGAGCAGATATATAATGCACAATATCATCCACATAAACATAAGTACTGAGTCCAAATAAATGAATTATGGTCAGTAGTGGACTAAGAAAAGTTATATAGTATTGGAGATATACTTGATCCTCGAAGGAAGCCGCTATCAGTTCATAAGAGTCTGAGAGAGTGTTTTATATTGAAACCTTAAAAGGTACAATTAGAGAGACAAGACAAATACCATTTGAATACTGTATCAATTGATCTAAGCCTGCTCAATAAAAGATTGCGATTAAGGATATCAAAGTTTGCCACTGTGGACTTAGTCAGCCAAGTTTATATTTATCAGCTCACCGGCTAAGGCCTAGCGGCCAAAGATAGACCTGTCTTTTAAGTCTATCTGGCAATGTACTTTAGCTGGCTAGCCCTTAAATATTAGTAGTGATCAGCTATGTCGCTGGTAAGTCCAGATAACCAGATATTCAGCAGTTCTCTCTGCTATCTCCCACTGAATATCAGCTGATAGTTGGCTAAACAGTACCTACCCAGTCGGGAGCCATTCCCGGCTGGTTAAGTACCGCTGAATATCAGAGGACTTTGTCCGAGAAGGGGTAACTTGTACTGTGCGTGATAATCCCAATCATTCTAAAAATTAGTTGCCTGTGATTTGAATAGGTTATAAGCTTCATTCATCTTCCATACTGGGCTCTCCATTTAGGTACACAAAGGTCTTCAATATATTTGAACTGAATGGAAAATATGAATAGCATAGCTAAGAATATTGTTTTTGATAATAACTACATGCCCTTCCCTCTCCCCCCCCCCCCCCCCCATTTTTAGGATAAACATCTTTTCAGAATATATGATCAGTGACTTCTGCTGTAGACACTCACCTCAACAAATGCAAAGCATGGAAAGATGGTGTAGCTTTCACGTGTTTGCCGAAGGCTGCTTGAAATCATGCTCACCTGTTTAAAAGAAAAAAATTACATTTTGCTTCTACTTGTAAGGATGTAATCATGGCTAGAAACTTTAGTTCTTATTCTGATGGTATGACATACTCACTCGCTAAGAGGAATTCTATACATGGTACTGAACATTAGGCGCTACTTCCAAGCAAAATCTCCGGTGCAGAAAAGCATTCTAACAGGTGCAAGGCACTGAAATGGCCAAAAATGACAGATTTGAACAAAAACACACTTATATGCCCATTTATAGAATAGAGCCTAAGAGTTTCTGCAAGGTTCCACAAAGTTGTAGCCATGGAAGAAGCATAGATGGGCATTTTCTTAAAATATGCACAGTATTATAGAATAGTGTGAATCCATGTCCAACTTGCGCACTAGGATTTGCATCTAGTTTTGATTGGTGTAAGTCCCTGTGCCCAAAGTTGGGCATGGATCCTAGCATTACGCCCCGTGGAGGGGCATAATAAAAAAAATGTCTAAGTCCCCTGTTGGCCTAAGGCCCTAAATGCTGAAAGTAGCAGCAGGGAAAATGTCTATTCTCAAAAAAAAACCAAAAACATCCAAAATGAGGGGGTTTTTTTGAGAATGGCCTACCTCTACATTCAGCAGTTTAATCGTCCAAACCACCACTACGTCTAGAACACATTATCAACCAAAAAATTGCCCAAGTCCCAAACGCCCAAAACAAGACCTTTTAGGCGAAGGAGGGGCCAGTCCTTCGCCTAAAAGCTGGATTCTGTAACCGGCGTCTGTCAAAAACAACATCGGTTACAGAATCCCCCCGCAACGATTGCGGCAGGAGAAATGCCTAATCTCTCCTGCCATGACCACTCTTCCCCCCCCCCCCGAACTGCCGCAAACTGCGGCAGGAGAGATGCCCAATCTGTCTGTTTTAATTAGATTATAAACTCCATTAACCTTTTCCTATCGTGTGCCCCGGATGATGGGACTTTCCAAAAAATGTTGTTGTCATCGTATGTCCCATGGCATGGGACATACAGTCACCTTCTACCTATCATTTGTCCCTTCTATTGGGCCATTGTGTTTATAATAGCCATAATTGAACAGTTAATAATACAAAACTTTGCTAAAATAATTACGATTGGAACCAGCGTAATGTAAAATTTATTACGATAGGGAAAGGTTAAGCAGGAATTGTCTCATATATGTTTAAAGTACAGCATTGTGTATGTCTAGCACCTATAGAAATAAGTAGTAGTTATAGTAATAGAACTAGATGTAGTAGTAAAATTAAATGTTTTAACAGTAACCCATGTTATAACTCCATTTGCACCACAACCCCCTCCACACACACGCACCTAAGAACATAAGCAGTGCCTCTGCTGGGTCAGACCAGAGGTCCATCATGCCCAGCAGTCCGTTCATGCGGCGGCCCATCAGGTCCAGGATCTGTATAGTAATCCTCTATCTATACCCTTCTATCCCCTTTTCCTTCAGGAAATTGTCTAATCCCTTCGTACTCCGTACTCTGTCCTATCACACCCTCTGGAAGCGCATTCCAGGTGTCCACCACCCTCTGGGTAAAGAAGAACTTCCTAGCATTGGTTCTGAATCTGTCCCCTCTTAACTTTTCCGAATGCCCTCTCGTTCTTGTGGTTTTCAATAGGTTGAAGAATCTGTCCCTCTCCACTTTCTCTATGCCCTTCATGATCTTGTAAGTCTCTATCATGTCCCCTCTAAGTCTCCGCTTTTCCAGGGAAAAGAGCCCCAGTTTCTCTAATCTTTCAGCATATGTAAGGTTTTCCATACCTTTTATCAGTCGTGTCACTCTTTTCTGAACCCTCTCGAGTATCGCCATATCCTTCTTAAGGTACGGCGATCAATATTGGATGCAGTACTCCAGATGCGGGTGCACCATGGCCCAATACAACGGCAGGATAACTTCTTTTGTTCTGGTTGTAATACCTTTCTTGATAATACCTAGCATTCTATTCGCCTTCTTAGAGGCCGTTGCACACTGTGCCAACAGCTTCATTGTCTTGTCCACTATTACCCCCAGGTCCTTTTCTTGGGTACTTTCACCCATTACCAGCCCTCCCATCGTATAGCTGTACCTCGGGTTTCTGTTTCCTACATTCAAGACTTTACATTTCATACACACACACATACACACATATAAAGCCCTGGCTGAAATGAGGATTTTTATTTTTTTAATCCTGTATGTGCCTTTATGCTGCTGTAAACCTTGAGGGGGAAATTTTTCCCAGATACTAAAACTAAACTAAACCTTAAGTTTGTATACTGCATCATCTCCATAAAGATAGAGCTCGGCACGGTTTACAGGTAAATTCAATAAATGAGGGAAGGACATAATAAGAAATTAGAGGTTATGAAGAGAATAGCTAGCTTTACATTTTAAATAGATAGCTTTACATTTTGGAGAAAAGCCAGGTTTTCAAATGCTTTTGAAATAATTGGAATGAGCCTAGGTTCAGCAGCAGGGCAGGGAGGTTATTCCAAATCTCAGTGAATTTGACAAAAAAGGGATTTCCCTAATTTACTTGCATACTATGATGCCTTTTAACGAGGGGAAAGATAGTTTGAGTTTGTGGGTGGATCTGGTAGTGTCAGGTCTCGGAGAATTCCAGGATAGTGGAATTAGAGGAGGAAGAATGCCATGTAGGATCTTGAAAATTAGGCAGGTACATTTAAAGTGAATTCTAGAAATCACCAGAAGCCAGTGAAGTTTTGACAGAAGTGGGGAAACATGGTCAAATTTGCTTTTTATGAAGATCAACCTAGCCACAGTGTTCTGGATCAGATACATGTATTCCCTTTGTAAAATGGGTAATACACATGTAGATTTTTGACCTGTCTACAACACAATTAAACCACATCACCTTCACACCACTTTGAAATCTCTGTGCGGTTATGAATCTCCATGTGTAAATTATGCCTTTATGAAATCATCATTTTAAGGCTATGCAATGGTCAAAAATGCTAGTTTGTAAATGTAGGTTTGGGGGTGAAAGAAGACCAGAGGTTGATCAAGTCCAGTCCTCTGATTGCACCATACACGAAGTTCAACCAGTAATAATGTGAGGATCTTAGAAGTAGAATAACTCTGGGCTAAGTAATAATCTCAACTAACAGGTTTTTGAATTATTTCTTTTGAAAAGTCAGAATAAACTATATTCCAATAATCTAGATGGCTCAAAAAATACTGTCTAAATCAGTGGTCCACAACCCTGTCCTGGAGGACCACCAGGCCAATCGGGTTTTCAGCATAGCCCAGATTTGCATGCCTGTCACTTCCATTATATGCAAATCTCTCTCATGCATATTCATTAGGAAATCTCTCATGCATATTCATTAGGACTAGCCTGAAAACCTGATCGGCCTGGTGGTCCTCCAAGATAGGGTTGGGGACCACTGGTCTAAATGACTGTTCTAAGTCTAAGAAGTCTCAAGAAAAAAAAAAAAGACAAAACTAGTGTAAGAATCACAGTCTAAGCCAGTGATTCCATAGCTTTTGGGCAGTTGTAATTCTATTTTTTTTACTTTGCAGCATTTTTCACTTCATTCCCTGAAGAAAGTAATTGAAATGTGATACACGTCAGAGGGGGGTATAGTTGCAAAGCTCAGTAGTCTTAATACTAAGAAGGAAATTGTTTACTATGTTTTGGTTAATAGTCTGAAAACCTATAAATATAAGAGCATATGCATAAAAACAGAATCAATGACGATTGCCCCAGCAAAGGTTATATTACCTGGCTGGTACTCTGAAGATTCCTGAAGATCTATCAATTGCCTTAATCTAATCTAATCTAATCTAATCTAAACCTTAAATTTATATACCGCATCATCTCCATGAGAATGGAGCTCGACACGGTTTACAAGAACTTAAGCTGTGAATTATAATACAACTCATACATGGTTTGAAGATAATATAAATATACTAGTGTTTAAGCCTGTTAAATTAACGGGTGCTAGAATATATGTCTGTCTGTCTTTCTTTCTTTCTGTGTCTCTCCCTGCCCCTATCTCTCTCTTCCTTTCTCCCTCCCGCTGTCTGTCCTTCTTTCTTTCTGTGTCTCTCCCTGCCCCTGTCTCTCTCTTCCTTTCTTTCATTCTCCCTCCCGCTGTCTGTCCTTTCTTTCTGATTCT